>NC_135312.1:49634220-49940649 GCF_048772815.1 Callospermophilus lateralis | reverse complement strand
CCTATGTCATAATATCATAATCAACAATCAGAAGTTAAGTCTATCTATTGATGCCTCCCAAGGTTACTGCTTCTCTTAAATAAAGTTTAGTTATTTTGTTAACTATAACAATATTATGAGTCAACCTAAGTAGGACCTCTTATTCTAAATAAGGAAGCAAATTGAGCCAAAATTTATAATGAACACATGAGGCTAGAACAGACTGAAGGAAATTATTCTTAGGTAATGTTGCACATTTGAAAAAAAAAAACAAAAAACAGAAAAACACCAACTTCATGAAGGTCCATATGCTAACATTGATGTAAGAAGTCTACATAGTTAAAATGAGTACATTCACAGAATTTCTTTTATAAAATTAAAATATATATATATATATATATATATATATATATATATATATATATATATATAAAATCTTGTAGAAATTAAAAAAAGGATAAGCTTGGAATGACCTGGAGAGCTTCAGTAACTGGTTCATAATAATCTGTCCTAAAAATTTCACATCTGAGGAAAGCATTTAATATCTTGAACTTCCAAATAGAAACTTATGAAATAATAGAATGTTCATCCTTTAAACTGTGAGCAATATTAATGCAAGAAAGGAAAAATAAACCAGTATTTTCTTTGGCATTTTCTCATATTTTTTTTTTTTTTTTTTTGGATCTTGTGATTGAACCCAGTGGCACTTAACCACCGAGCCACATCTTTAGCTTTTTTTTATATTTTATTTTGAAACAGGATTCACTGAGTGGCTCAGGGCCTCACCAAATTGTTGAAGCTGTCCTTGAACTCATGATCCTGCAGGCTCACTCAGCTTCTTAAGCCACTGAGATTATTATAGGTGTACACCGCTGCACCAGGCTCATTACTCTTAAAAATAATATTTCTAGTATAAGTGCAGCAATGTTTTTTTAAAACACAACAAGGAAAAGCACAAACACCTTTACTATGTGGCTGAATAAAGTTGAAAATAAAAACTTCCATGAGATATGATCTTCTCTGCTTTTAATAAAGAAGCATCTGTTTTAATTAATTTATTGTGTGAGCTTCCTAATAATAATAGAACACCTGTTCCTGGGTGCTCATTCTGAGAACCCTATTTACTTCCTAAGTAGCACCCAATACAATTGTTTATTATTTTTTTGTTGTTATTCTGTCTTACCCTACTAGACCAAAAGCTGTGTGAAGGCTCATGTCTCATCTTAGCTTTAGACCCCACATCATTGAACAGTATGTAACATAATAGACATTCAATATATAATTATAAAACTAAGTAAAATATCCACTTGTGTCATAATCAATATTTTAAAAACAGAGGGATTATAATTATTTAACACATAATCAGAAATATACCAACACAAATGAGGTAGCAACTTTATAAAAAATCATAAATTTGTATGCAGTTTTAATCACAGATTCACAACAAGGAAAGAACATTTATGTATATTTAAAACTTCAGTGATGAAAGTACATTTAGAAGTTATTTAGGAAAAACATATCAGATAATGTGGCAGTTATGGTATTATGAATAAGAATCTATGAATAAGTCTATAAAATAGAAAGTTTTGTCAATATAATAAAATTTCTTATTAATGTGGAGGAAATATATCATAAAATGAGCATCTAAAAATAAAATGCAGTGAATTATCTGTTGAAAGTAATTCACTTGAACTTCAGAAAATTTAAAACTCTAAAAGATCACCACTATTAAATTTCAGAGAAGGAGCTACATGTGCATGGTTGAGTCAGATAATCAATAGTCATTTGTTTTAGTTTCTGCTGCCTAGCATTGCAAGCCTATGTATTAGAAACAAACAAAAGTTTATAACCTGCAGTTATTAGAAAAACAAAATCAGGACATCACTGGTAGTTCCAATCAATTTGGATATCAATATTACTTTCATAACAGGTAAATGACTCAATAGAAATCATGTAGAGATTCTTGAAACTATATTAACTCTTTCAGGCCATTCTGATACGGTTTAAGGTTTTTAATGTTAGTCAGCTAAGTAGTGCAGAAATGGAGCGCATTTTATAAAATACATCTTATGGCTAGGCATTCTTTTGTGCAAGCAAACATGTACAACCATATGATGTTATTTGGTTCTATTAAATTGGGGAAAAATCTAAAGACCACACAAACTATTCTTTAAAATGGGAAAAAAGTATTTTTGAAAATATTGACACTGCAGAAGTACTATAGATTATGGTGTAAAACACATTGTGATTACACCAATAGCCAACTGTATAAAATCTTTTGAGTTGCTTATAGTTTCTGAATTTCAGTCTATGTGTTAAATTTTTGGACAATGATATCTCTCAAGCATTTTTATTTTGGATATCAGACAAAACCCTTATATAATGGCTAACACATGGTAGGCACTTCATAAATGGAAGCTATGTGGAGGAAATTTTACCTAAGTTTCAAAATTTGTCCTTAGTATTTAGATCTTGTTTTAACATTAAGTCAGTGTTTTTATAGTTTGGTAATGAATCATTGATGCCTCAGGAATGAAGAAATGAAATAAAAATGCAGAGGCAACTTGATTAGCTATTGTTTATTGATGAACCACATTGGAGATTACTAAAATATAGAAATTTGCACTTATGGAAATAAAACATTTTGAAAATGTTACTTTTGATTTTTAACATTTCACTGCTATATAGGAGAAATTGAGTTTTACCATAACCATCATAAATAGTAAGCTCAAGCTCCCCCAAGGACAGTAACCAAAGCTTACTTATTTTAATAACTTATAGTGACCATTATGGTATCCAAAGCACAGTATTTGGTCTAAGAAAACTAAAGATTAGTTAATGCCTCTTTATCAAAAGCTATCTACTACTGGGCATTATACAAATGCTGAATATATTTTTAAACAGAATACCTACAGATAATTTGAAAATTCCAGGTGGAATTAGATGCCATAACTAAAAATATTTTAGGTTCAATAAAAGCAGAATGTCCCAAGAAGTTCTTGATGGATAGTTCCAGACTGGGAGGTCAGAGAAATGTCATATAGTTACCGTGTAGCTTTCAGCATAAGAATTATTTGAATCTTTCCATGACAGTCTTATAATCAGAAGAAAAACAAAAGCAGGCTATGCATTTCTACAATTAAGTTAATTTGAAACTTCTTGTACAACTCTGTTTAGAAAATGTCAGTTTCAATCTGAAAAAAATCTAGCCAAGTCTTCAATTAATAATAGCCAACATCTATGATGAAGTACTGGCTTACTCAAAACTGGTAGGACAGCAGAATTAATCTAATTAAAAATTCTGTGATTTATCTTTTTTTAACTTGTTAGATTCAATCCCAATAATGTAACTTAGTGGGTGTTAAGTTGTATCCTCTGAAAATTCTTCAATAATCATCAGGTCAGATGAGGTCACCTTGTTCCACATATTCATCATATACTATATACACTTTTTAAAGCCATAATTTACAATGCTTAATTATTTGTAATGAATTTTATTGTCTACTTTGCTTTCAGACTTCTTGAAAATGAGGGTTATTTTATTTTTGTTTAATTCTTGGTCCTTCTGCCTAAAAAAATTACCAGTAAAATAGGTATTTAATATATGTTTCCAATTAACTTACTACAATAAATATAATAAATAAAATAAAATTGCATTTTATTAGGCCTATTCTAACATTGACCATTTCTTTGTATTAAGACCTACCATCAATGCTGGACACAGTGGCACATGCCTATAATCCCAGCTATTTGGAAGGATAGCAAATTTGGGCAAGTTAGCAAGACCCAGTCTCAAAACAAAAACAGAAAAAAACACTGAAGATGTTGATTAGTGGTAGCGCTCTACTGGGTTCAATTCCCAGTATGAGATTTGTTTATGACACTAAAAGTTTTAAGTATTTGTTTGCTTTTCCAACAGGGTTTTGCTAAGTCGTCGAGTTGGCCTCAAATTTGTGGTCCTTCACCCTTAGCTTCCTAAGTAGCTGTGTTTATAGACATGTGCCACTATGTGTAGTTTGGGTTATATGTCTTCACTTTCTTGTGCTGATCATACATAGGTCTACCCAGAAGACAAAATTCTAATTCTGTATAAATATATGACATCCAAATTCTTATTCTTCTAGTTCATCCTCTTGTAAATAACAGTACTTATTAACAGAAACACATATAGAAACTAGTCTTACATAAGGTAAAAAATGAAAACAATTAGCTAACTACATTTTTTAATCATTGGCCATATATTTGAGAGGAAAAATAACTTAAATGCATATTTATTATTTGTTCTAATTAGTTATACATGATAATAGAATGCATTTTGACACATCATACATAAATGGAGTATAATTTCTCATTCTTCTAGTTGTACACAATATAGAATCACACCAGTTCATTGTGTATATATCATATGTGTATATAGGGTAATAATGTCCAATTCATTCTACTATCCTTTCTACTGATATACCCTCTCTCATCTCTTCATTCCCCTCTGCCTAATGCAAAGTACCTCTATTTTTGCTTAGCCACTCCCTTATTCTGAATTAGCATCCTCATATCAGAGAAAAATTAGGCTTTTCTTTTTTTTGTGGATTGGCTTATTCTGCTTAGCATGATATTTTCCAGGTTTATCCATTTACATGAGACTATTAAAGGCATATTAATGATACAAGAAGTGAGTTTTTTTCAGCACATTGCTCTAAATAAGTAACATATTTGAATTTTCTAATTCTATGGTGACTTAAATGTTGAATGATTAGCTTTGTCACATTAGAAATGAAAGCTTCTGATATAAGCCTAGCTTTTTGCATTTACAAACTTATTTTCTCCATCATTGATTTATTTTTACTGCCATATTTATTTTATTTCTTATTTTTTGCATATTTTTGTCAAGTCTTACCCTATGAGATGTATTGTTCAAGCTATCCTGCCAGTTTAATTTAAATGTTCTCATATAGCAAACTATTTCCTGAGTTTCTATTAAGAGGTTGAGATGGAATAAACAGTATCAAAGTAGTTTGATGCATAAATATGTGATGTCTTTGGAGTATTATTTTAATACAGTCCTATGCCACTTAATATGGGGATTTGTTCTTTAAAATGTGTACATGAGCAATTTCATCATTTTGTGACCCTCATAGAGTATACTTACACAGACATAGAAGGCTGTGACTTTACTAGATAATGTAATCCTATGGGACCATTGTCATATGTGAGGTTCACTGTTGACCGCATATAAAAAATAATATATTCTAAATTATAAAACAAAAAAATAATTTACCTTTATTTACTATTGGATTATAGTAATACATAATATTAGCATTTATTTTGACATAATTCTACAAGCTTGGAATATAATTTTCTCCAATTCAGTTAATTTCCAAGTGGAAATCATCCCAGGGATTCAAGAATGATTGGACAAACAAGAATCATGATATCCACATCAGCAGAATGAAATGTAAAAACCATATGATCATAGCAATAACTCTAGAAACACATTCAATGCGATTCAGAAAGCTTCATGTTAAAAACTCTCAACAAATTAGTTATAGAAGGAACATATATAATAAAGCATTAGGATAAAACTGTACAGCAATGATCTTAACATCATAGGGGCCATACAAGACAATAGCTAACATTTTACTGAATGTACTATTATATTTAACTTGGTTATTTGATTTTGTCTAACATGCAGTAGATGAGAAAACTGAATATTTAAAAGTGTCCTTGACACTTTTTCAAGCATTTCTGACTTGAAAGACACTTGCCCTACTCTGTTCAGAAAATCTCTATTAAGCACAAAACATGCACTTGATACCTTATTCATGTATGTTTATGTGGTTGTATGGCAGTATCAGCCTAATGATCTGGAGCAACTTTGAGAAGTTGTACATGCTACTCTTCAGGTGGCTGAAACATGTATTTACAGAATAACCATCATTCTGTAAAAAAATACAGAAATTAAAGCTACCTCACACTTTTAATAGATCCATAGTCAGGAATCTGTATTATGAACAAGAATACTATCCTTATTATCAGAAAAAATATTTTTAGAATAAATTTCTCTACATTTGCACTTCACTTTTTCTGCTAACATTCACTTTTTAAGAAGTAAACTTCCTGAAGAATACATTTTAAATATTTTGTTCACTGTTCCTTTACCCCTCTTCAATGATTTTTCTCTTGAAATGAAAAGGTTTATTCATCTTCTCAGGAAGTTATGACAATAATACTTCAAAAAGAGCTGAGAATTAATGCAATATTTTGCTTTCTATGACAAATTTTCACATACAAGTTTTTGAAACAAACTGTAATTATAAATAAAAATCCCATTCTATTCAACTAAGGCAAGACCTAATAATGCTTGATGAATTAGGTTCCAGCTAGAATTTTACATATTATCCGTCCTTTCTAATATTTTTTTCTCAGCATCTATTTACATCATTTTGTACCATTAAATTTAACTTGGTTATTTGATTTTGTCTAACATGCAGTATATGAGAAAACTGAATATTTAAAAAAATGGCAGTAAAAAAGATGTTAACATGAATTTTTATGTGCTTCTGGAGGTGTGTTTTACAGCAGATCTACATAATTATAAAACAGAATTTTATATGACAAAATGTTCATTTATTTTTACATTCTAGGCATAATATGCAGAAACAGATATTGTCATGAACCTCCACAACTGCTTTTCAAGAAGTTTGAACTATGATATTTCTTTTTTGTACAAATTGAAAATTATACATAAAAGATCCTTGCTGTACAGTTTTATCTTAAGAAATCTGAGATCAAAGTAAGAATTAACAAACAAATATAAAACCTTAAATATTTATTTTAGTTTTAATTCATGACATATAACCATAACATAATATCTCAGCTATAAAGCTGCCTAGGTAAGTATTTGTTTAACTGCACCAAACTGAAATCACACACACACACACACACACACACACACACACAGAATTATGAAGTAGTATTGTCAAACATTTAGTATAAATATGGCAGATTGAGTATGTATATCAGATAGAAGGTATTAAGATATTTTTTAATAAATGTGTAACAAATTGGCCCAAATCCTTTCAGTGTCAGTCCACATGTTGTTATGGACCTGTGACCAATGATCTACTTTAATGCGCAATGTACGAGTCATTTACTATTTTTGATACATGATATTTTTTTCTTAGCTGTCAGAAAACAAAGACTTTGGATGAATCATTGATTGCTATTGCTATTGTTGTTTCTATCATACTATTCATAAATTGGGCCTTGGAGAACAAAATTAAACAGGTAGTGTGGAAAAATAAATAATTGCCTGGAGAAATGACTAGCATCTAACATGCTACAAAATTAGCTTAGTGTTGTATTTGTTGTTTCATGAAAAATAAATGTACAAAGGGGGATATACTGGGAATAGAAACTCAGAATTAAATCAGGTGATTGGACAGTCAGGAAAGACTTAAGTATCCAGCATGTATTATGTATGCATCAAGGAGTTGAAGGTCTGATGGAAAAGGAAGCATTGGACAAAATTCAAGCAAGAAGAGTGGATAATCTTCAGGGCACAGAAGTACAAGCAAGTATTTTATCCAGTGCAACAAGAGGTGGATATGTAGTCAGAGTTCAGCAAACCATGACCTACAAGTCAAAAGTGAATCACTTTTCATCTTTGTAAGGCTCATAATTTGGATTAAGTTTTATTTTTTATATGCTCAAAAAAAATTAAAAAGAAGAGAAATTCATGATGCATGAACATTACATAAGATTCAAATTTCAATGCCCATAGTAATATTTTATTGGGAAATAGCCGTGCTTTTTGTTTTTTATATCATCTATGTCTGCTTTCATACTATGACTGGAGTTGAATAGCTGCTGTAAAAAACAAATGGTCCATAAAGCTTAAAGTATTTACTCTCTGTCTCTTTAAGAAAGAGTTGACTGTCATATCTGTCTTAAGCCCATGATATCAGAATGAAAGTTTATATATTCAGTTGTACTAGTAAAAGGTGCTAGACTAGCATGATGGCTGTTTTCACTACAATGTGATTTCTGGCTAGGGTAAGAGAGTAGAGAGCGATTTCAGACACATAAATTCTGTTGTTCATAAGATATTACAATTCTATACCATATTTTTTCTAAGAAGCTGTTTTCTTGTTAAAAGATTGCCAAATATGAAAAAGGAATATTTATTGATTCCATTACATACAATCATAGGTATCAAAACATTAGTTTGGGAATCTAACGAATTAATTAAAAGCTATATTAAAATAATATTCTCTATTTAAATATTTAAAATATATTTTAAAATTACAGAACACATATATTTCTAGAAAATCCAGAGAAAACACACTCGAGAAACTTTCCATTCATATATGTGGTTGATGTAAGCGTATATGACAACTTAAATTTCTCCTTCTCTAAGATGTATAAGACATCCAGGTTCAAAAAAAAGTTATATTTTTAAAGTATTTTAAATCTCATAGATCAATAAAGAAAAAAAGTAATAGGAGTTCCAAAAAGTTTTTGTTTAGCAGTCTTCCATGCTCTGCAGTTCAGCTTTGCATGATTTCCCCACAGCCTTTGCAGAAATGTTATTAACTTCAGAAAATTGTTTCTCCTCCTGCATGTTGAGAGAAAAAGCAATTTTAAATGTTTATTTTATGTTTGAAGTTTCTATTCATAAAAGAAAAGGTGAAAATATGATTGTTAACTTCAATTTATGATATAATCCACAAAAGCACACATACATGCAATGATTTACTATAGTTTGGGTCTGATAAATAAATGAAATTTCACATTTTCTGTGCTCATTAAAAAAATCTGGTATAAAATATACTCTGCATAACCATAAAGAAAACCAGTCGCTGCCATTTTTATTTTCCCCTGGTGGTGGGCGATACCTGGTTTCTAGGTGGAGGTCAAGAAAGCTATTACATGCTAATAGAATGCAGTAGAGTTGAGAACTTTCTCATTTACATTAAATGAAGTGAGACCTATTGCTAATTACTAAATTTTGTGTACTGATATATAAACAGATAAACTCTATAATAAAGAGGTGGATCCACTCTCCTGCAAACACTCTTAAATAAAGCTCAATGGATGACAGACTTGAATCGATAACTATCAGGTAAAATGGTTATCATTCACCTTCCTATGGTTTATGGGCTAAACAACTCACACTCCAACTTATAAATTCATTGGTTGTTGTATATTTTAAGGAACTACAAACCCAAACATTCTTAATAAGGTACTAAGGGTGAATCTTTATATAAGATTTCTGTTGCCTCAGAAACTGGCTGTACTCCCTGTATAATGGTTCACACTTCACCGACCTGATTAAACTCCTAATTATATTGTATTGAATGCTTTTCTATAATGCTCAAAAATAAACAAAATCATACCTTCTACAACTATAATTATTAGTTTGAAAAAATTCTTAAGAAATTCGCATTTTTATTCAGAACTCATATAGCATTTTACTTGTATTAACACAAATCTAAGTGCTTCCCTATAAAATCAATGAAAATATAATTCATCTGCAATATGAGTTTTTAGAAGTATATCTATGAAAAAATGGAAAGTTTTCTTTGACTATTAAAATTTCCACAAAACCACAGAGAGGATTGCAGTATCTCATAATATACACAATGATTTTATTTTCTTAGTTATTTTGTTAGTGCCCTATATATGTTCTGACCAATGCCAAAATATTACAAATACCAAATAACTGAGCAAAATAAATTTATGTATCCATCTATAATTTAATATCTAAAATTATCTGGATAACTATCATATTTCTAAAGCATTAATATTTTACTACTTTTATAGTTAATTGCATATAGTCTTCAATATTGTGTAACCAATTTTTGGATAACACAGCCTCTACATTTAATATTTGATATTTAACACTGACTATTATAGTTCAAACACATGTAAAATAACCACCAAAGACTCAATTCCTGCTGCCCTAACATCTATCGTGCAATTAAAGGAATAATTTTCTAAATATCATCTGAAAATAAATTAAAATATTAGAAAATGAATGAACTATGTCAAATTTTTTACAAAAGTTTAAATATTATATATGTAATAAATGTCTAAATGTCAATATAAAAACACCTACATAGAAAATATGCATAAATTCTTATGTTAGGACACATACTTTATACATCTTAGTATATCCCTAAATGCTTATCAGTATTTTTGACTGATACAACTTTATAACTGACCCTTATTACTACTCCATGTTACAAAATTTATTGCCCATTTCTAATATATGGAATTTATAGAAGACAGCCAACAAATCTGGTAGTGTGATGATATATTTGAAATACCTCCATCTGAATCACAACACTTCCACATATTTTTCATTTGACATTACAGAAGATACTTTAACTTTTATTTTAATAGATAATTGATATTAAATAATTGTTATAATTTCAATGAATCAAAATTAATTATTGCCAAATAGAATGATATTCAATGATTCATTCAGATACTTCTTTTTTTAATTTTTACATTATTTACAAGATTTGTTTTAGCTTTTACAATGCTCATAGTCATTTTATATGACTTTTCTGATAGGTAAAATATATTACTATGATCTATGTTTGGGTTGCCTTATGTACTATGGTGAAATTATGTACACAGAAATTATTGCTTTGTTAAAACCATATTTTATAAAATATAATTTTATTATTAAAAGTTTATATTTTACATCAACTATTATAAGTCAATTCTAAATGTTTTTCTTGTTAACATTTAAAAAAAATTCTTTAAAAGATCTTTAAAAAGCATATCTAAATTATTGATCTTAAACTAAATTAGTTTTTTAAGTTTTTGCTTTTTCCCTACTTTTTCCTGTTTACCTAATCAATATAAATTAAGAATATATCATTTGAATAGTATATAACATATCAAACAGCAAGACAAAATGATCCATTTTTACTCATTTCAGAAACAACCACAGATAACATGTTTCTGAATAGAAATTTGTTTTTACAATGAAAAACTACATAAAAATCATCAAGTAAATGTTATAATTATAGAATATAGGCACTGTTAAACGGGGTATATAAAGCAGGAGCAACTACAAGAAAATAGTAAAATATTTTCCAATGGAATACCTGTAACCATTTAAACACTAATGTCAGTTCACTCAAGAACAGTGGCTTATAATCACCAATCATAATGATCAATCTCCCCAACAATGTCTGCACTTCTTGATAGATCACCAGATGTGACCTGAACTCCTTATCAGCCTCAGTCTCTTATAACTGGTTATTCCACATTTGACTGGGGGCTGCTTAACATTTTACATAAAGCAGTCCCAGGAAAGAGCCTGAGTTCTCAATCCTCAGGAATAACTTTTCCTTATGCTAGTCTTGAAGTTATTTGCATTATTTCAGTTACTTTTAAAATAGAGCTTATCTATTATTTCCATTCTGGAAAAGCACTCACAAATACTCGCTGGGAAAGGAAAAAAAAAAAAAAAACAACCTACATCAGTGTGAGCTAGATTACTGGAACTCTATTTGAAATAATTGTTGGATCTGGGAACATTACAATAAATATGTTATGTATAAATAGTGGCCAGATGCAAACCACAATTATTTCAAAAATAGAAAAAAAAAGAAAGAAAGAAAGAACAGAGCTACTTTAGGAAGATAATTCAAACCAAATCCTCTTCTGGGACTAGAAGAGTAAATCCAGACACTAAAGCCAACTATTTTCAAAATCCTATCATGGTCACAAGCTGACAAGGCAGTTATTAACATTTACTACTGTTTAGTTGGGGTAGGTTACAATTTGTACTGAATCCTCCAGCTTTGTTTTAAGTTGCAATATTTTGAGTTTTTATTTTTTATTTAGTAAATCCTTCTAAATGTGACTTTTTTATTAGAATATTTTCGGGTCTCAGAGATAGCAGTCACCTACTATCTTAATATCATCAGTCTAGGTATATAAACCAAATCTGTTTATCCTTGACAGTATACTTGATGCCAATTTTCCTGGTGTATTTATTAAAAGAAAGCAAATAATTTTGCTTTTAAAAATGTTCCATGTGAAAATAAGTTATGTAACATCTAGATCTAGCCAGTTACTGAGTGTTTAAACTTCTCTAGAAGTTTCTCATTCACTAACAGAGGAAGAAAACGTTGAAATAAATGTGTCATCAGGTAACCAAGGCCACATATAGTCTAACATATATCTGATGTTTAAATATCATTTCACCTTGATGACTTCAGATCTATTAAAAGATAATAATATTACCCCAAACCAAACATATCTATAACATGCAATAATTAAATACATAATTTTGACCATCAGAAAAGGCTTTGAAGTAAAATTTTTCGTTTTTTATATAAAATTTTTATACCTTGAACATTTAACAAACTTGGGAAGTTTCTTTTTTCAATATGAAATTTGTACAGCTTATTGGTTTGGTGTGATATTTGGAGCATAAAATTGTCAGAAAAATAATAACAACATACTAATAAAATTACTTGTGTCAAATATGGGTCTAGACATTGGTGATAGAAGCGTAAACATTGCAGAGTAATTTGTCTCTCCCCAAGTTTGAATTCTATGATGAGAAAGAGCATAAAATGAGAAAGTAAATGAACAAAACTGAGCATGTCCTAAAATTATAAAAGGACCCCCCGAGAAAGAATTCTCATTACTTAAGTATTATGCTCATATTCTACTTTTGTAATTCTTGCTACATTGAGTTAAATAAATGAAAGAAGCTTTACTGTCTTAAAGTGTCCTGTGAGCTAACAGCAGTCAAAGAAACTATTAGATTCCTATTTGTTTCTATTTTGGTATTTTCAAAATTTTATTTTCTTTTGGAAATCTTTAGAACTGAGGTCTTGTAGAAAGAAAAATAAATAAATATGAGAATGATGAAGAGATACAAATTTCTCTTGCTTGAAATTTTTTTTTCCATCTTTCTGTTATACTGAGTTCATTCTTGGAGAAGAATACTCTAGGCTTGCTTTTCTCAGACACAAATGTCTCTACTCACATGGTTGGCATCATCCCAGGGGCTTCATACTCAACTGCACATTGGGGTCAATTTATTTCACAGTTTCTACTGTCATGTGTATTTGAGAGAGAGTGAAAATATTTACTGAATTGCTTAATGGTTGTGGTTAGCAAATTTGTTTGTCAGCATGCTCTTTTATCCCATGCTCCAATCAAGAAGTCCCTTTACAATCTGAAGTGTTTTATCTTTATCCTGAAAACATACCTGGGCCAAGTTCCAGGTTTTTTTCTGTAACCTGAGGGGATATTTTCTCCTTTAAATGATTTCCCTATTTTCCTAGATGAGGTGGTAGTTGCTGTTTGTGAGTAAATGAGAATTTGTAACTAATTCATGTTCTCTGAGGTATCTCATATTTGGATTTAATTGTGGTACTCCTGTAGGCTATTGAATAATTAGGTGAATATAATTTTTAGTAACTCTGGACTCCTCTACTCTTTCATGTTAATAACTACTGGAGTTTCAACAGCAAGATTTCTAAAGGATAGTGATGATTATTCAGTAATGCAGGACATGGGATATTCATCTGTGGTATGCTTCGTGTCATACCTTAAAATTTGAGTAATATTGTCCAAGTTATATTGCTATATTGTATGCATGTACAATTAAATAACAACAAATTTCATCATTATGCATACGGATAATGTACAAATTAAAAAAATGGGAAACAAAGTTCAGAGGTGAAATAATTGAGTTATAAGTCTTAATCTAATCATTGCATTAATCCACTGATATGGATTGTCTGCCTCTCTGCTTCTCTGCCATGATGTTCTGCCTCACTTTGGGCCAAAATGAACTTCCTCCTGTACATTTTTTTTAATCAAGTCTTTTGATCACAGCAGTAAAAAACAGACTAAAACAATAAGTATAACATTAAATTTTATCTCTATATCTTTGTAATAAACAATTCAAATAGTATATTTTCTTTTTCTAGGGTTTTGCTATCTTGCATATTTCATACAAATGGGATCATACAACATGTTGCATACAAAAATATCTTGAAAAGTAAATTATTAAATTTAGAGAAAACAAACATACCTATCAAGTATCATAATATGGTAAAAATATAGTAATTAAAATATGCACACTTGTGATAAGAACAGAAAAATGCAATGTTAGAACATATTATAAAGCTTAGTAGAAAAGGACAAATAGATAGTAAAATAGCATTCAATAGATTTGAAATTAAATCAACTATGTATGATAATTGACTAAACATATACATAACAAAAGAATAGAGCTTGGCTTTGGTACCAAACATGCTCAATCTCATGCAAGTTCTTAGTGGATTTTATATACACACACTTTTAAAACCTATGTATGATCAGAAGAAAATATGGAAAATTAAAAAAAAACAATGTCTGACTAAAACCACTAAGCATATTGCAACCTACAATTCATAAAGTCAAATATTGCTATATTTCACTAAAGAAATATTTAAGACATTGTATAGTAAACACATCAGAAACAAAATTTCAGAAGAAAAGAAGAAGAAGAAAGAAAAGCTACAGATGATTTTGTTCCAAAAGAACTCACAAAATACAGAAGTAATGGAGTAATAGTTGTGATTTATTGCATGCCTACGGAGTGCCAAGCACTACAAAAGATTCTCATACATCTTCTTCAATTCTAAACATAGGAGAAATACTTCCTGGGGTGTTACCACCTAAATTTTTGGAAAGAAGAACCCCAAATTTTGAGAAAACCATAAGACATAAATGAAGGTATACTACACGAAAGTGAATCTTCTCAAGGAAGATATGCATGGATAGCCACAGATAAGTTTTTTCTAGAAATATACGCATTTAAATTTTCTGTACACATAAATGAAGCATTCGCGTTACACATTTATGTCAACAAATACCCATCAATAGGTAAAAATTTAGTAGATTTGTGGCTTTAGACAAATTTCAATTTCCTTGGATCTGTTTTCTGAATGCATTCCTACTTTTCACAGTTTTATGACTCCTATTACTTTGTCTTCTATTAATTTGTAGCCCACTATTTATACTGATTTTCTTTTTCAATTAAATTGTAGAAATCATTTTTTCAGTAAGTTTCAGCAACCCTGCCTCATGTAAGTGCTCATATGTACACATGTGAGCACACAACATACACACAAATACACAGGCATTCTTCATTCTAACAGCTTATGTTATCATCTATATTTTCCAAATATCCTTAGTTGAAGTTAATAAATGAAAGAGCAAGCTTTTTGTTTGTTGGTTTGGTTTTTTTTTTTTTTTTTTTTTTAGATCAAAGGATTTTAGAACATGGATAATTGTTGTTTCTCTATTGTCCTAAAATGAGCAATGATCTCCCAAGGTCTAACTCTTGAGGAGCAGCTTCTCATACTGACTATGGTCATAACAGTGTGACTTGTTTTGTTAATGAGAAATTAGCAAATGCAAGGTAAACAGAAGCATGACAGTCTTTGCACATTGGTGGCTTACAACATAATCCTCAGAAAGGAATGCAGTCATGGACAAAAATATTAAGAAGAAAAGTTCTTCCATCTCAGCTATTTTTTGCCTCACATCCATTTGACCAACCAGGAAAACATAATTGCCAGTTGAGCCCAACTGAGACCAACAGACTGACCTATTCAAGCAAGAGTGTCATAAAATATAATACATTATAATTGCTTAAGTTATTAAATTTTAGGGTGATTTGTTAAGTAGCATCAGATAATGGAGGCACTGCTTTCTGCCTTTTACATTGCTACTCACTAGAAGGGTAGTGTTGGGAAAATCTCTCAACTCCCTAAAATTTGTCTTCATTAATAAAATCAGGAAAACAACAGCTATCAATTGTTTATGGCCTTCTATTTAATCCTTACTATATTTAATACTCATTGCAACCCTATGAACAGTAGTACTATTATTGTCTGCATATTTTAGAAGTAGATATTAAAATAAAAGATGGTTCCAAAGTCCCACATCTACTGAGAAGTAGCTTTCTAATCTGTACTTTAAATTATCATTCAAAATTTTCCAATTTATGCCTGCCTTTAAACAAAAGTTAGACTCTGACACTCTTTCTCTCTCTCTCTCTCTCTCTCTCTCTCTCTCTCTCTCTCTCTCTCTCTCTTTCGTCCCCTACCCCCACAAGTGTCCAGCTTGTCAGGTTTTATATAAACATCAAATGGAGTTTAAATGTGGCCAGTAGTTCTTCTGGTCAATAATAGAATTCGTCTCTCTAGCTGCCTGTATTTCTGTGGTTTTGCTGGAGGAAACTTCTTCCCGGTAACATCTTACATTGTTCTATTGTCCTCTGGAGGGCAGTCCATCTGCTTCTGCTGGTTTACAACATAACAAGCTCTGCTTAGGAACCTAAAAGAACATAAATCTGAAACTACAGATCCAGGCCTGTCAGTGCCATATAATATAGCTCCTGTTCAGTAATTATGTATGATAAACATCCTGATTATAATACATCTCATCTACTGAGGTGGTCTACTAACACACACATAATGCTGGTTTACTGACATAACTAGGCTATACACAGCTTTTTAATGTGCTATTTCTTGAACAGAGAGACTTCTTTTTATCTCTTTCAAGATTGTTCAAATGACGGTGTCTTGCATACTGAATGCACCATTTACATTCAATTAAAATGTGTGTTCTCAACTTCTCCAAACTAATTTGAACAAAATCAGTATGCTTCCGTTTCAGTGGTTGATTAAAAATCAATATTTTTAGTTTCTACAAATTTATTTTTAACAAATGATGAAAATTATATTTCTAAATAATTTTATTTCTAGATTTTCTCTATGTAGCCTTTCTCTACATCTTTAGTAAGCAATTTTTTTCATCAGAGTATCCTGAGTCAGGCCTCACAAAATTGAACAGAATGAGCTGCATCCAGTGCAACAAAATATAACCTGTGTTGGCACAGAAACAAGACTTGTAAGAGTCAAGTTGAAAACCTACCCAAGATGGAAACTGGACAAATTAGTAAACCAATCTTTCTTTCTTTCTTTCTTTCTTTCTTTCTTTCTTTCTTTCTTTCTTTCTTTCTTTCTTTCTTTCTTTCTTCTTTCTTTCCTTCCTTCCTTTCTTTCTTCCTTCCTTCCTTCCTTCCTTCCTTCCTTCCTTCCTTCCTTCTTTCCCTCCCTCCCTCCCTCCTTCCTTCCTTCCTTTCTCTCTCTCTCCCTCCCTCCCTCCCTCCCTCCCTCCCTCCCTCTCTCTCTCTCTCTCTCTCTCTCTCTCTTTCTTTCTTTCTTTCTTTCTTTCTTTCTTTCTTTCTTTCTTTCTTTCGGAGAGGATTTGAACCCAGAGATGCTTAACCATTGAGCCACATTCCCAGCCCAATTTTTATTATTTATTTATTTATTTTTTAAATACACAACAACAGTGGAATGCATTATAATCCTTATTACACATTCCCAGCCCATTTTTAATTTAGAAAATTTTGAGATGAATTCTCCATAAATTGCTTAAGTTCATTGCTGAGACCTGAGGATGGCTTTTAACTTGTGATCCTCCTGTCTCAGCCTCCAAAACACTAGAATTATAAGCGTGTGCCAACACATCTGGCTAGTAAACATTTATTTAAAGAATAATGTCAAAGACGAGCATGCACAAGGCCTTGGGTTCAATCTCCAGCATCACCATGAAAAAAAAAATGATGTCAAAGAAAACTGGTTGTATGACATTCATGAAAGAGGAATGAAGCCATTCCTTTGTGGTAATACTCAAGAATCTGCTAAATCCATGAAAATGATCAGTTTGTGTCCTTTTATGAGTATTTGGCATTCCAAAATTACACAGCCATTAAGATGCTGCAGTATCTGGTTATGAACGGCTAGCAACTTGGGTTTTCAATAAAAAGTGACAGAAAGTCTTATTATTTTAAGTACTATATTTGAATTTAAGGGAAATGGATAATAGCTTCTTCAGGGAAAACTAAAAACACAGTCTACATAATGAGATTTTAGCAAATATTACATGCAAGATCTCGTCCTTATTCCTCATGTTCTTTTGCTCTATAGAAGTAATTTTATTTGGCATGAATAAGAAACCTTACTTGTAACCTCAGAGGATTCTGGAAAATTTGCATTCTGACTTGCTCTTGCTTTACTGAGAAAGGCACACCACATCCATTTGTGGTTTACGTGAGGTCTCTAATGCCAGTGGAAAAGAAGGAAAATAAACTTTAGGAAAATAACTCTAAGTTTTAGAGACCCCATTTCCTGCTCTATACTTAAACTTACTTTCTTATAAGCATGGCTTATTTAAGACGTATCTATTGTGTCTACTTATTTAAGAATGACTATTCTACCTACCTTTCAGAAACTCCAAACTAATATCGTTCAAATTACTTCACCTGCCTTTAGTTTCCAAATTCTTGAATAAGAGTCATTCTCTAGACAGTATGTGTTTATGAACAATGTATCATAAAAGCATACTCTCATGTATAATTTTCAATATTTTTCAAAAGTTGTTTTCCAATAAATGATTCTTAACTATATTTTTGTTAAGCAATGTTCACTTACCAACAGAAAAACAAACAACTTAAATAAACAAAAGTATACATACATAAAATAAATATCCAAAATATGTAAAATATATGCATATGATAAATATATACATATACATATGCACATACACTGTGCCTTCTAATGCACTTTTATTTCAAGTCTTTTATGAGATTCATGGAGGGAAGATAAATGCGTTTTTTTCAGATAATGATTCAAAAAAGAAAAGGAAATAATGATCTCTAGATATCTTTCAAATCATTTCATATTTCCCTTGAGGAATTAGTATTAGAAAAATGCACATATTCACATATACTTCTTTTCCATTGATCTTTTTCCTTTTTTCTAATTCTTTTTTATTTTTCTTTTTGGCCATTCTTCAGTGGATTTCACAATGTATGACAGCTCTTCCTCTGCAGTTCCTATTTCAAGATGATTCATACTGTGCATTCTTTCTTATCTGTTTATTCACTCATCTTTTAAATAGACATTCAAGATATATCATACACACTTCTGTCCAATTGCTCCATATAGAGATACTATATAGTTTATCATTGTCAAAACCTCCTTATTTCTCCTCCCAAGAGATTGTAGGTTGAGTGAAATTCATTGTTGTCCAAGTAAAGAGACTGGCAGTGAGATTATTGTAAGAAATCTCCAAGTACCTTTAGGTAAAGAATGGAAGTTAAACAGCTTCTGAATCTCTGCCATCTTATACCTGGTTTCTCACCACAAATCTATAAATGGGTTCTGTCTTATATGCATAAAGCATTTATATCTATGAAATAACCCAGGGAAACTAATACTGAAATATTTTATAAAAGTGGTCTATGAATTTACCACAAATTGTTACAATTATTCTACTTTCTGTGTATAGTAACATTAACATGCATTACTAAAATACACATTATTTAAAATAATGATTAATAACTTTAAACTTTTGCAAAAATATCAAAATACACCTGGACAGCCAACATATTAAATTGTTTTAATTATCCAAGGAGATATTATGGGATGCAAAAGACATTTGGCCTTAGAGACTCTAGGTTTTACTCTGGGTTCTTCCTCTAACTAGGCAAATTGACATTCCTTTCTTAAGAAAAGAGTTAAAATAAAGGATTATTCACATTTGGTGTTTTCATGGAAATCATTACTGTTATGTCCAATTAAATATTTCTATAATTTACTACTTAAACCAAGATACTTTTTAGTAGGAAAAGGATCGCTGCAGTGGCACAGGCTTGTAATTCCAGTTACTCGGGAGGCTGAGGCAGGATGATCATAAATTGGAGGCTGGCCTCAGCAATTTATCCCTACCTCAAAATAAAATAAGAAAGGGCTAGGGATCTATCTCCATGGTAGAGCACTCCTGGGATCAATCATCAGTATTGGAAAAAAATTAATCATAAATCAAGAGTGTCCCAGGAAACCTGGGAAACATAATATTCCTGTTTATTTAGTTTCAAAGCTTTGTGTCCTTTGTGTCTTTTCTTCTTTTTTTTCTTTTTGGCACTGGGAAATTGAACCCAGGTGTTTACTACTGATCTACATCTCTTTTTATTTTTATTTTTAGACAGGATTTTGCAGTTTTGCTAAGCTTCTTAGAGCCTTGCTAAGTTTCTGAGGCTGGCCTTAAATTTACAAACCTCCTGCTTTAAGCCTCTGGAGTTGTTGGGATGTCAGGCGTGCACCACTCTGCCTGGTTTTAACTTTATGTATCTTCTCAAAATTTTTAAAATGATGTTTATGCTTTTATTTGATCTGTCGGAAGATAAATCCCATTTTTATATTTACTTATCTATAATCATCGGGGCTACATGATTATTGGCTACAACAAATATTCTAACAATTCACCAGTGAAAATTCCCTGATGACCTCTATTAATTGCATTATGTTAAATTGTCCATTGAGAGTTCTCCATTGTGTTCTAAGGTTTTTTATTACTTCTTTTTCTCATTATTACAGTTTTTCTTTCTAGTAGAAACTCCCAGGCCTTTCACTGCTCCTATTGCTTTCTTAAGATCCCTAATGCCCACAGACTTACCAACATTTGAATTCAATTTCATTTTTATACATAAAATTCCATGATTAATTAATCTCCAATTAATCTCTTAACATTTTTATTATCTTCCTTTCTAGACAATTCCTGACTTAAATAATAGTATTAAAATGATGATGCATCATATAAAACTTTAATTCCTCTCTGACATGGCATGGCACTTAAAAGAAAGTCACTATAACCCTGAAACTTGGTACAAATTCATGTTATCTAGGTTCAGTTTTGCCCCACTTGGCCTACCATTTATTCATTTCTATCTGATTATCATTTTTAGACCAATAACTCTATCTTCTTAAATTTTTCATATCTCTGATTAATTTCTTATACTGGTGATGTACCCAATGTAAGTTAGTGCTCTACTTTAATAATAAAAAAAATTCAACTACCCATTATTTCTCCCATCCATCTAAACAAATCTCACTATAGATTATAGCCATTCATTATCCTTTATACCATCTCTGAGTTTGATGTATAGCCAGAAGATATATCTTTATTTTCCTGTGAGATATTTAGCTTTGTCATTCATTTCAAGAATCCTCTATTTCTGAGGTTGAATTTCTTAGTGTTTTTAGATTATTGATAGATTTTTATGTTTCAAAGTTAAAACTCAGAGTAAAAATGCCCTCAAAGATAGATCATACTCATAGATGTTTTGGTTTTGAGGTATATTCCTTTTGACAGAGAAGACTGTTGAGAATAACTAACACTTTATGCATGATGATTTTTTTTCAGAAGTTGAGATTGCAGAATATAATTGTTGTACATGAAAGTCTCTGAGACTGAACTGTAAGAACTATAACCTTTACAGTCCTATTGGACAAATTGAATGAAATAATGAACATTTCATGAAGGCTGTGTTGTACAGGATCCTGTTTCTTGCATTACTCTATCAAGGAGGAAAGCTTTAAAATATAATTGATAGAAAATACTCCAATAGCTCTACATGAGGAAAGTATATTGGATTTATCTAATATACAAAAGGAAAGGAATGAAATATGTATATTTTAAAAAATGCTATTTACCTTTATTAACATTTTCAGACAAGAGACATTAACTCAGATGCTTTAGTTCTACTTATGATAACATTATCAAAATATATCAGAATGATTTGAACTGACTCTCATATCTCCTCATATCTTTCTCATTTTCACATTATTCTTCAGATCATTGTCATATGATCTGGAGAAAATATCTCCACTCTGGAAACCAGAGAAAGAGGCACAAAATCCACAATTTCTGAAAATGTGTCATTAAGACTATAGTAATTGAGGCCATTCCCATTTTTATACATTTGTTTGCAGACCTAACACATAATGGAAACTGATTTGGGGGAAGGTTATACATCTCCAAGGACAGCAACCAATTCTTGCAGGTTATTATCTCCAAGCACTCAAAAAACATTTTCCTCAGTCTATCATGCTGATAGTTTTCTTGGTAGGTTAGTATGTGATAAAATGATTTGATCCAATGGTTGCTTGCCAAATGTCAAATTTATTGTGCTGTAAAATAATAACCTAAGTGAGATATATATAGTATTCTGTAGTATTAAAAACACACTAAAATCTTTAGATGATAAAATTAATGGAAGTCATGAAGTCAGAAAATACAAATCTGTGCTCAGAATGTGTTGATTTCAGTGAAGACAAATGGACTGTCCCATCTAGGATAATAGGTCCTAAACGTGACAGTAGCAGTAGGAACTTGATCATTTTGATAAATGAAGCATATTCTCTTTCTTATGTCAGTTCTGGACTACAATGGGTATCTAATATCTTCTCAGTGATGATGCCGCATCCTTACCAAATATGTTGAAGAGTTATTGATGGCTGCTTGGAGTATATATTTATCAGGATTTCCAGTGTTATATAATAAAATTTCTTTGACTTATCCATTTTTAGGGAACAGCTTGACCTGTCTGCAGCCATCTTAACTCATAATCAACATGAGTTGATTACCTTAAGGAGTCCTAAAATGTTCTTCCTCAAACCATTTTAGCAGTTTATGAAGGTTTATAACGGAGCTTAGATGCTGTCAACACCAGGATATTAGGTCAAGATAAACTTTGTACATAGTAGCTTGGATAAAGTTACTTTTCTCCTGACCATCTCCTTACGCTGACCCAAATCATAGGCATCCTCTAGTCTCGCTGCCATGCATAACCACATTTCTGTAAGTCTCCATCAAATTACACTCTTCAATCCTGAATCTGTCTGCCACTTTCTTAGGATCTCATGAAAGATTTTTTGACATTTTGTGTTTGGTTCTCATACACTGGGACTAGATTATTCCAGAGAATTACTTTTTAAGTTCTTTATCACTTTTTCCAACATCAGTGATGGTAGCTCTGTCATTTGTATCTAACTTATTTTAGATCATCTCTTTCTTCAAGCTTCCAAACTATATACTAGCACTAGGTACCTTACTGAAAAGGTACTCCCACATTAATACATTCTCCCTTTTCTCGATACAGAGTGTGAAATGGATGAAATGATATCCTAACTTAGAATATTTCCATTTTATATTACTGCTCCCTGGATCTAGAATCTCAAGAATGAGTTTAATGTGTATTATCTTGATCTACCTAAGTCACACAGCTCTTTAAGTAGAACCAGGAGTTTTCTGGGTCAATTGTGTTAAGATTTAACTGTAAGGAAAATAAAAGGGAGAACAGAAACAAGATGCAGAGGCAGGGAAGAAAGATGGCAGAATTGCAGAGAGGCCAAACTGCCAAGCTTTATTTATATCAATAGGTTATTTTATGTCATTAGTGCCATAACTACATCATTGTTTGGTGTCTCTTATTCCCAGGAGCTGAATGTCTGAAATCAAAGTCCAGGCTGATAAGATTCTAGCATAAAGCTTTTTCATGAAGGACATTACCATAGCAACTATATACTGCAAATATGTTAGTTATCTTACTAGCTTCCTGGAGAGACGTAGCAAACAGAGTGTCAGTTACCCCCTGGGAGTTTGCTCACCAGAGAAACGATTCCCTGTATATATCCTCAGTCAGAAAAACTACATTTAACCATAGTTATTTTTCTTGTGTTTAACAGAGACGAGGAAAGTCTTTAAGAATAGAGTGAGTTGTCTTGCAAGACAAGGACATCATGATATTTTCAGTTAAGTAGGAAGCATTAGCATTTAACAAGGAAATGTGATCAATTTCTGAAGATTGAGATTTCAAAAGATATGGGGATTCAAAACTATTTCAGCCAATGATCTAGATACTACCATATACATGCTTTAAGATCGTACTTCTTTCCAGTCTGGGCCTTATTGTTGCTCAGCATACTTAACATTGTTTTAAAAAAGTCTGCACAATCTAGAACACTAAACAGAACCAAAAGACAGATTTTGAGATGTAGATCTACATATAAGATACGTGTTTTTCTCTCAAAATATTTCAGTCCTCACAGTGAATGAAAGAATATGAGTGAGCATTCAAATGAAAAGGTCTCAATAGACCTCACAAGGACCTCTGCATCTGGCAGGGCTTGGCCTTGCAACTTTGTTTATATTAAACCAAGAGGGCCAGGCTTTAATATTCTGATTAAATGGCCATTCTATATGAACCATCTTTGGAAACTGACTTCTCAGTGAAATGGCTGTTTTCCATTTGAGGGCAATTGCTCCTCAGAGACTCAGCTGAGAACATCCAGCTGCCAACTCTCAATAGCAAGTAAAAAAATGAGCATTTCCATCTTGAGGGATGTGAGGGCAGAATCTTGACAGAATACGTTATCTCCAAAGTTTTTTATTAGTCTTATTAATTTGTTTTAGGTTATAAGACCTATGATTGTTTTACTATAAACCATAGAAATAGGAAATCATATACTAGAAGAGTTATACAACATTAATAAATTTTATTGCCTAACTTTTTCAAAATTCACAACAAAGGAAAATTATTTATATCCACTAACTGACCAGTACATGAACCTAACTTCAGTGATTAAATAGGACAAAATTTATATATCATATAACTCATGGAAAAAGAAAAGAAAAAAAATAACTCAAAGAAAAGCAAGGTTTTTCTCTAATAATTTAAATAACAGTCTATTTCTTTTCCAGTAAACTGTATTATTTGACTTGTAATTGCTTTCTCATGGTCTGTCTTTAGAGATTAAGGGTGACATGTTGGAGTGTCATCCAAACTTTAAATAGTTCCAGCTATTCTCAAGGCACATACACATTTATTTTCTTTTAAAGTTTTTTTTCCTTGATCTTGTTAGCACTCTCTAGTCATGGCATTTTGATGTTGGCAGAAAAATGAACTTTTAGATAAATCCATCTGCAAACTATTTTTCCAGAGGACTTTTTCACTGTTGATAGAAAACAAAATTTGGAAAAAAATTCACAGTGACTAATTTCATTTGAATTGACAATTTCACCATGATTTTTTATTTCATGGTCATAACAGTAAATTCAAACATAGTCAAACAAACCCTCAGAGATCCAGTCTACATGATTCAGATATTGAAGGTACACAGCAAGGCAAAAGTTAGATCAGAACCTTCTCTAAGGTAATATCAAGCCTGTGATATTCTGTGGACTTATTCTTGTCAATTAAGGGTTTACTCCAGATTCTTGAACAGCTGTCTCATTTGAACTCTGAAAAAATAAGCTTTGTGGATTGTTTTAATACCAATATCTTGTTTGTAATATATATTATGACATTCTTTATACCATCAGTTAGGAGACATTAAATGACTTGGTCTTATTATTTGTTTAGGTAACAGAGTAAGTATGGGGACGATTTTTGTCATTTTAGCAATTCAAATATACCATCAAATATCAAGAGAGATAAATTATGTAAATGTTGAAACTTTAGACTTCTATTATTCTATTACCCTATATAAATCCTATATACATGAAGCCCTATATAACTTGGAAGGATGATTCTTAAAAAAACTATTGCCAAGTTAGTGAAAAATGAGTACTATATCTACACGCTTTGAATTAGAGAGAAATATAAATAAATGAAAGCATAGATTGAATTTAAAAAGGAACATCTAATATCTTATTTTTTCATATTTTATAATTTGTGTATTAAAGACAATTATGGGGTATACAATAATATAACAATAAAAAGTATATTTCCTGTTCAGAAGAAGAAAATTAAGTAGTTTATTGTGTGGATCTGGAATGCCCCCACAAAAGCTCATGTTTTGAGGGCTTGGTCCTAAATGCAGCAATGTCCAGAGGTGAAACTTTTGGGAAGTGGTTTCAGGGTTCTTGCTGCATCATTGGATTAATTCATTGATAGCTAAATGGAACACTGGTAGATGGTAGAAAGTATAGGCAGGTAGGGCACGGTGGAAAAAAGTAGGTAACTATGAGAATGTCCTTGAGGAGTATCTTGTTCTGGGCTCCTTTCTTCTCTATGATTCCCAGCTGCCATGAGCTGATCAGCTTTCCTCTGTCAAACCTTTCTATCGTGATCTTCTGCCTTACTTCAGGTTCAGAGCAATGAAACCAGCCAACCATGAACTGAAATCATGAGTCAAAATAAACTTCCTTCTTTAAGATGTTTATGTAAGGTGTTTTTATCACAGTGATGAAAAGCTGACTCATACACAGGGACACTAATTTTGTCTTCATAATTTTTAGAAATGAAAAATGATGGGTAGGTGAATTCTGACAAAGATGGAATAGCTCATTTCTCTCAGCTTATCCCTCATACAATTAAAACATCCTGGAAACAAAACAAGAAATGAGCAGAATAATACCCTAAAATTTGAAAAAAAAAAAAAAAAAGAAGGTAGACTACCTCCATCCTGAGGGAGACAAAGAACTCAATACCCCAAGTACCCGATTGCTTCCATTATTATGAATAGGGAATTCCAGAAGCCTCATCTGAGAAACATCAACAGGCATCTCAAGTTTTATATACTAAATGAGCCCATTTGCATAACACTTCAATAAAAACCGTAGAAAGGAAGGACAGATTATGGATTGTCAAGGGTTAAGGATGTATACAGGTGGAAGGGAGGTAGACATGGTTATAAAAGATAAACAGGAATGTGCCTTCTCTTGATGGAATTGCTCTTTATCTCACTATGCTTTTCAATACAGCTACATGGATTTTTTTTTCTTTTTGTGCTGGATTCAAACTATGGGTCTCATGTATGCTGGGCAAGTGCCCTACCACTAACCTATGTCCCCTACCTGTAAATACATGTGGTAAAATAGTACTAAAGAGAATATGCACATACAAGTGAAAACTGGAGACCTCTGAATAAGCTTTGTGGATTGTTTTAATACCAATATCTTGGTTGTAATATTTTACCAATATTTTATACTATTAGACCTTTGAAGAAGACTGAATGAAACATATATAATTCTTTTTATATAATTTGTTATAATTCCATGTGAATCTATAATTATCTCAATTTTTAAAAATTGGGTTTATTTCATAAGTAATAATAAATACTTATGATTAGTATTTCATAATAAATAAAAATAGAAATTTAAAATAAAGAACATGAAATGACATCAGCATAATATAAATATAATATAAATTTCCACCATGTATGCATTTTAGCAGATTGAGCTGGAAAATTTTTTATTATGGGAAATATAATGCCTTATAAAATATTTCATTCTATATTGATTTTTCTCCAAGTCAAAAGTGTCCTGTTGCAACATTTTCCCATATATTTCATATCAAAAATATATAAAATGTTGTAAATTATTTTTCTGTTATGTCCACTATAATATGAAGTTTTTATTTTCTTCCCTTTTTCTTAATTAGATATGACTTGCTGATCCTTAAGTGGTCTGGTTGAACTTTCTTATAAGTATTTATCTTTACTTCTGATTTTGAGAATGTGATTTCAAAATTCAACATGACTGCTGGATAACATTAATAGCAAATTAGACTTTTCAGAAGAAAACATTAGTGAACATTAATTAATAGGAATATAAACTATCTTACCCTGAGATTAAAAACAAAAACTTAAAAAGACAAAAAAATATTAAATTACGGGAAAACTTCATACCAATTTACATTTAGAGTTCCTGAAGGAATAGAGACAGAAAAATATTTGAAGAGAAAATCACTAAAAATTCTCAAAATTTGCTAAAAATTGTAAGCCTACAGATCCAAGAACACAAGCACAAGAAATATAAAACCCAACCCAATCATATGCAAAAAAAAACTTAAGACAATAATCAAATTGCTCAAAACAGTTGACAATGAACAAATATTTAATAAAACTAGAAAAAAAGACCCTTTACCTTAGAAAAGGACAAAAAGAAGGACGTTAATAGATTTTTCAGAAAAGATATAAATGGAAACACGGAGTAACCTGTCAATGCCTGAATTCCTTTCAACATTTATTGAAAGAATCATTTGTTACCTAGAATTCTATCTCTGTGAAACTACATTCCAAAAAATAGAGATTTTCTTATATGTAAAAACTAAAATAATTCACAAACTACAGACCCACAATCCAAGATAAGTTAGATTTATTCAGACATTTAGAAAATTATATCAGATTATAATAATATCAGATATCAGCACAAAATAATGTACAGCAAGTGAAATACAAACTGAATGTATGAGTTTGCTAAAATATTAAAATATATTTCTTCTTTCTTTCTGTTTTTGGTACTGGGGTTTTAACTCAGGGGTGCTCTTCCACTGAGTCACCACATCCTGAGCCCTTTTTATATATTTTATTTTGAGACAGTGTCTAACTAAGCTGCTTAGGGAATCTCTAAGTTGTTGAGGCTAACTTTGAACTTGTAATCCTCCTACCTCAGCCTCCCAAGCCACTGGGATTACAAGCACATGCACCACCACAACTAGTTAAGATACATTTGTTATAGCATAAATCTATTTTTTAAAAATTGAACATTCAATAAATAATAACAATGCAGTGTGTGGCTCATAGTGATGTATGTCAAATATATGACAACAATAATATAAAAGCATGGAGCAAAGATATTAAAGTATATTATAGTAAATTTCTCATATATATTATTGTGTAGGAAAAGTAGATAACCTCAATAAGTCTTCTACTGAAAAGAAATATAATAACTATTACTGCAAATTCAAAGTCCAAATGTGTTTACAGGCAAATTCTACCAAGAATTTACAGAAGGCATAGTATCAGTTCTATGAAACTCCTTTTTTATAATAAAATCTATAAGAAACCATATTTAATGAAGCTTATTAAGTATGTTTTCTTACTTCAAAGAAAGATATCAGTAATTAAGTACATATTATTTTATGTAAATTTTTAAATTTATATATGACAATAGAATGCATTACAATTCTTATTACATATATAGAGCACAATTCTTCATATCTCTGCTTGTATATATAGTATATTCATACCAATTCATGTCTTCATACATGTACTTTGGATAGTAGTGATCATCAAATCCCACCATCATTAATTACCCCATGCCCCCTCCATTCCCTCCAACCCCTCTGCCCTATCTAGTGTTCATCTATTCCTCCCATGCTCCTATTATCTATCCCACTATGAATCACCTCCTTATATCAAAGAAAACACTTGGCATTTGGTTTTTTGAGGTTGGTTAACTTCACTTAGCATTATCTTCTCTAATTCCATCCATTTACATGCAAATGCATGCTTTTATTCTCTTTTATTAATGAGTAATATTTCATTGTGTAAATATGCAACATTTTCTTTATCCATTCATCTATTGAAGGACATCTAGGTTGGATCCACAGTTTAGCTATGGTGAATTGTGCTGCTATAAACATTGATTTGGCTGTGTTCCTGTAGTATGCTGTTTTTAAATCCTTTGGGTATAGATGAAGGAGAGGGACAGCTAAGTCAAATGATGGTTCCACTCCCAATTTTCCAAGAAATCTCCATACTGTTTTCCATATTGGCTGCACCAATGTGCAGTACCACCAGCAGTGTATGAGTGCACCTTTTTCTCCACATCCTCATCAACACTTATTGTTGTTTGTCTTCATAATAGCTGCCATTCTGACTGGAGTGAGATGAACTCTTAGAGTGATTTTGATTTGCAATTCTCTAATTGCTAATGACGATGAACTTTTTTTCATGTGTTTGTTGACTGATTGTACATCATCTTCTGAGAAGTGTCTCTTCAGGTCCTTGGCCCATTTATTTATTGGGTTATTTGTGGAGTTTATTGTTCTTTGTTTTTTTGTTTTGTTTTGGTGCTTATTTTTTTGAATTCTTTATATACCGTAGAGATTGTGCTCTATCTGATGTGTGAAGGGTAAAGATTTGCTCCCAAGATGTAGGCTCTCTATTCACCTCACAGATTTTTTTTTCTTTGGCTGAGAAGAAACTTTTTAGTTTGAGTCCCTCTCATTTATTGATTCTTGATTTTAATTCTTGTGCCACAGGAGTGTTATTAAGGAAGTTGGACCTAATCCCACATGATGGAGGATAGGGCTTACTTTTTCTTCTATTAGATGCAGAGTCCTCTGGTTGTATTCCTAAGTCCTTTATCCATTTTGAGTTGAGTTCTGTGCATGGTGAGAGATAGGGGTTTAATCTCATTTTGTTGCATATGGATTTTTAGTTTTCCCAGCACCATAGAAATAGAAAAAACGATCATGAAATTCATCTGGAGAAATAAGAGACTCAGAATAGCTAAAAAAAATCCTTAGCAGGAAGAATAAAGCAGGTGGCATCACTATACCAGACCTGAAACTATACTACAGAGAAATAGTAACAAAAGAGCAAGGTATTGACACCAAAACAGACTGGTAGATCAATGGTACAGAATAGAGGACACAGAGACTAACCCACAAAACTACAATTATCTTATATTAGACAAAGGTGCCAAGAACATGCATTGGAGAAAAGATAGCCTCTTCAACAAAACAGCAGACATCATCAAAAGTCTACCAACCAAGAAAATCCCAGGACCAAACAGACACACAGCTGAGTTCTACAAGACCTTTAAAGAAGAACTAACACTAATACTCTTCAATTTATTTCAGAAAATAGAAAAAGAGGCAACATTTCCAAACTCATTTTATGAGGCCAATATCACTTTGATTCCAAAACCAGGCAAAGACACATCAAAATAAGAAAACTTCAGACCAACATCTCTAATGAACATAGATGCAAAAATTCTCAATAAAATTCTGGCAAATTGAATGCAAAAACATATCAAAAATATTGTGCACCATGATCAAATCGGATTCATCCCAGTGATGCAAGGTTGGTTCAACATACAGAAATCAATAAATGTAATTCATCACATCAATAGACTTAAAGATAAGAAAAATTTTATCATCTCAATAGATGCAGAAAAAGCTTTGACAAAATACGGCACCCCTTTATGTTCAAAACACTAGAAAAACTAGGGATAACAGAAACATATGTCAACATCATAAATGCTATCTACGCTAAGCCCCAGGCCAACATTGATCTAACTGGAGAAAAATTGAAGGCATTCCCTCTGCAAACTGGAACAATACTCTTTTATGACTTCAATTTAATATAGTTCTTGAAACACTTGACTAGAGCAATTAGACAGATGAAAGAAATTTAAAGGGATACACATAGGAAAAGAAGAACGCAAATTGGCACTATTTCCTGATGATATGATTTTATACCTGGAAGACCCTAAATGTTCCACCAGAAAATTCCTAGAACTAATAAATGATTTCAGAAAAGTAGCAGGATATAAAATCAATACCCATAAATCAAAGGCATTTCTGTATATCAGTGACAAATCCTTAGAAATGGAAATGAGGAAAACTACCCAATTCTCAGTATCCTAAAAACAAAACAAAACAAAAACAAAAACAAACAAACAAACAAAAAAAACCCTTGGGAATCAACTTAACAAAAGAGGTGAAAAATCTATATAATGAAAATTACAGAATCCTAAAGAAAGAAATCAAAGAAGACCTTAGAAGATGGAAAGATCTACCTTGGTCTTGTTTTGTCACTTGAAATTGATCTGTTTTAATTCTGTATATCATCCTGATTCTATTTGGGCAAATTATGACTCTAGAAATTTGTTGATGCCTTCAATATTTTCTATTTTATTGGAGTATAAGTTTTCAAAATAATTTCTAAATATTTTCTGTATTTCTGTAGTGTCCGTTGTGATGTTTCCTTTTTCATCACATATGCTAGCGATTTGAGTTTTCTCTCTCCTTCTCTTTGATAGCATTGCTAAGGGTTTGTCAATTTTATTTATTTTTTCAAAGAACCAAATTTTTGTTTGTCATTTTTTCAATTGTTTCTTTTGTTTCAATTTCACTGATGTCAGCTCTGATTTTAATATTTTCTTGTCTTCTGTTGATTTTGTGTTGATTTTTTCTTCTTTTTTAGGGTTTTGAGATGTAGTGTTAAATCATTTATTTGTTGACTTTTTCTTCTTTTAAGGATTGAATTCCATGCAATAAACTTTCCTATTAGAACTGCTTTCATAGTGTCCCAGAGATTTTGATATGTTGTATCTGTGTTCTCACTCATCTTTAAAAACTTTTTAATGTCCTCCTTGATGTCTTCTGTAACCCATTGTTCATTCACTAGCATGTTATTTAGTCTCCAGGTGTTGGAGTGCATTTTATTTCTTATTTTTTCATTGATTTCTAATATCATTCCATTATGATCTGATAGAATATCAGATATATCAGGGTAGTATCACTACTTTTTTATATTTGCTAAGAGTTGCTTTGTGGCATAGTATATGGTCTATTTTAGAGAAGGATCCATGTGCTGGTGAATAAAAAGTATATTCTCTCTTTGAAGGTTAGAATATTTTATATAAGTCAGTTAAGTCTAAGTTATTAACTGTATTATTGAGTTCTATAGTTTCTTTATTCAGCTTTTGTTTGGAAGATCTATTTAGAGATGAAAGAGTTGTGTTAAAGTCACCCAAAATTATTGTGTTGTGGTCTATTTGACTCTTGAACTTGAGAAGAGTTTGTTTGATGAATATAGCTTCTCCATTGTTTGGGGCATATATATTTATAGTTGTTAAGTCTTGTTGGTGTAAAGTTCCCTTGAGCAGTATGTAATGTCCTTCTGTATCCTTTTTGATTGACTCTAGTTTGAAGTCTACTTATTTGATATGAGGATGGAAATCCCTGCTTGCTTCCACAGTTCATGTGCATGGTATGATTTTCCCCAACCCTTCACCTTCAGTCTGTGAATGTCTTTCTCTATGAAATGTGTCTCTGGGAGGCAGCATACTGTTGGGTCTTTTTTTTAATCCAATCTGCTAGTCTATGTCTTTTGATTGGTGAATTTAAGCCATTAACATTCAGGGTTATTATTGAGACAATGATTTATATTCCCAGTCATTTTTGTTTATTTTTAGTATTTAATGTGACTTGGTTTCTCCTCTGATTAGATTTTTCTTTTGTGTAATTCCTTCCTCTGCTGATTTTCCTCATTTTTTTTAATTTCCTCTTCTTGGAATACTTTGCTGAGGATGTTCTGTAGTGCAGGCTTTCTAGTTGTAAATTATTTTAACTTTTGTTTATCATGGAAGGTTTTTATTTCATCATCAAATCTAAAGATTAGTTTTGCTGGATATAAGATTCTTGGTTGGCATCCATTTTCTTTCAGAGCTTGGTGTATGTTGTTCCAGGATCTCCTGGCTTTGAGGATCTGGGTTGAAAAATCTTCTGATATGCGAATTGATCTCCCCCTATATGTGATCTGATTCCTCTCTTTTGCAGTTTTTAAGATTCTATCCTTATTCTGTATGCTAGGCATTTTCATTATAATGTGCCTTGGTGTAGATCTGTTGTAATTTTGTACATTTGGTGTCCTATAAGCCTTTTGTATTTGGTTTTCCAACTCGTTCTTCATTCTTGGGAAATTTTGTGATATTATCTCATTGAAGAGATTGTGCATTCCTTCGGTATGAAACTCTGTGCTTTCCTCTATCCCAGTAACTCTTATATTTGGTCTTTAGATGCTGTCTCATAATTCTTGGATGTTCTGTTCATGGTTTCTAACTGTCTTCACTGTGTAATCAACTTTATTTATTTTCTAGATTGTATAGTTTGTCTTCATTATCTGATATTATTTCTTCCAAGTGATCTAGTCTGTTAGTTATGCTTTCTATTGAGTTTTTTATTTGATTTATTGTACCTTCATTTCAAGAATTTTTGATTGTTTTTTTTCCAGAGTCTCTAGCTCTCTCTTTAAGTAATCTTTTGCTACCTGTATTCATGCTCTTATCTCATTGTTGGAGTGATCAATTTTTTCTTGTATTTGCTCACTTAGGTCATTCTTTAATTCACAGATCATTATAATTATGAACCTTCTGAACTTCTTTGACATTTCATCAACTTTGCTATCCATGGGTTCTGTTATTATAGTGTCCTGATTTGTTTGGGTCACTTTCCTCCCTTGTTTTTTTCTTATTGTCTATATATCTTCCTTTCTTGCAGTGTGGATCTGATATTACACTTTCTTCCCTATATTCTTGTAGTACCTGTGCATATTGTCTGTAACTCACCTTGATGTTGGGTTTCCAGATCCTACTGGTTTCCCTTAATAGATGCTACTGCATCCTGTGTCTGGGACGTGAGTAAGTTGAAATCGATGGATCTGGGCTGCTGGGCTTGACCTCCCATGGTAGTAGTCTGCTGGTAGAAAGAGGTGGTATTGTTCCAAAGGCTAGGCTTTGGCAGTGTCTGCCCTGCCAGGGAAGGGATGAAAGGTCCTACTGAAATTCTGGATCCCTCAATGGCTGTTGTGAGCCCTCTGGGCTGGCTCTCTGCTCTCGCAGTAGTGCACTGGTCAGAATGGGTGGTCCTGCACCAGAGGCTAGGCTCTGGTGAGTGTCTGCCCCTCCAAGAAAGGGGTGGACCCAGCTCACTGTGTGCCTGGGCCCTGAAGAGGCTGCTGTGGGTGGATTTGGGCCACTGGGATTGACCTCCTGTGTATTCTGCTGATAGGAAGGGGCGGTCTTGCACCAAAGGCTAGGTTCTGGCAGTGTCTGCCCCACCAGGGGACGGTAGAACCAGGCCTACTGAAATCCTGGATCCGTTGTGGACTGTTGTGAGCCTTCTGGGCTGGATCTGGGCTCTTGGGGTAGTCTATATACAAACTATATTTTTAAAAACAAAATTAGGGGGAGGGTGCCATGAATAAAGCATCATCATTTTTAATATGTATTGGGACACAAAATTTTTATTACAGAAATGAAATATGGGACTATTGGACTCTAAATATCATTATCCTAAAAATAGGTATATTGATATTGTACAGATAAAACAATAATTATAAACATTGAGATTTAAAATATGTAAAATGAAGATTATAAGTTAAATGCAAAGGTGGAAGTCATAAATGGTGCTTAAAGATCCTTAGATTCTACCATTACTGTGTAAGTGGAAAAATGAATGATTCTGGAGATTTTTAGCAAAGGGCTAAGTTTCATATATAACTCTAATAAATCTAGAATCCGACTTTCAGTTTCTAATGAAACAACCTAAAACTCCAATGTATCCCAAATAATCTAATATGTGGTAATTTTAATATGGAAAATTCTAATCTTAAATAAGACACATATAGAAAGAGAAAAACTATAGTATACAAACAATAAGCTAAAAAAGTGATATAGCTATACTAAAGCAGACAATTTATGGCTCTAAACATTAGAAATAAAAACATACATATTATCACACATAAGATATCAATCCAAAAGAAAAATGTTAATCCTACATGTTTATGTTTCAAATAATTTAACTTCCCAGTTTGTAGAACCAGTATAAATCCCCACAGACACAATCTGTTAAATTTGTATATGAGATACTATCCAAAAGTTCACATGTATGACAATATAGGAAGTTTCAGAGAAGTGATTGGATTTTGAGAGTCTTAACCAGATAGGTAAATCAATCCCTGATGGAATTAACTGAGTGGTAACTAGAGGCAGTGCTAAGAGCCATAGCCAAGTAGTAATGATGCATGGCATTTTTGGTTGAAAGGTGAAGCCAGCAAGCCATTGAGATGATATGATTATGTTAAGTTAAGATCTGCATTCAAATGGATATTAGACACCTTCTGTCCACCTTGGCCTGCTATGGGACTCCTGGAGAGTTCCCATTGGTTGGGGAAGTGAGGTAGGAGGGAATTTCATAGGAGGGATTTCCTCTTGGTGTGTGGGTCCAGGAGAACGCCACCTGTGTGGGCCGGCATATTTCCCGGGAGCATACAGGACATTGGTGGGAGTTTCAAAAATAAAGTTTGTTCCTGTTTGAGTGGTTCGTGATTTTGTGGCCAGCCAGACCACGGCAATTGGTGGCCCGTATGGGGAACGCCTGAAGCTCAGAGGTAAGTAAAATTGCTTGCCCCTGAGGGAAGATGAGAGAATGGGTGTCCATTTCAAAAAACAATGTGTTCTTGTTTTGATTTATTTTGTTTTTGTTTCAAGCTGCCTATCCCTAGAACTTTCTCAGGCAAACTGGGAAAAATGGTTGGCTCAAGGTTTGAAGTTGTTTGGCCCTGAGAAAAAGAAAATTGATACAACGATTTCTTTGTTCGTTTTTGTTTCATTCTGTTTCGGTTTTGTTTTATGTTATCTTGTTGGGTTGCGTTCTCTTTATACTAGATTAGAAATTAATAAAAAACAAACTGAAAAACTGTTAGGTAAATTGTTAGAGGTCCAGACTATGGTAGAAAACATGTTAGGTCAAGCAAAAGGGAAGGTCTCTCGACCTAGTCAGATAGAGGAAAAAAATTTAAAGGAAGAAAGCTTAAAGGACAAACAGCTATCAGGCGGGAAACTACAACAGGAGGCTGCTACTAACTCTGTTCTATCACCAGGGGGTATAATCCAACCAACAGCTCCATCTATAGAGACAGCTGAGTGGCCCTCAACCCCAGTATTTGATAGACGGAATCCTGAGGCAGGACCTCAAAGATTAGCATGCCCTGTACTTGAGCAGGCAGGAGGGCAACAAATTCACTGTGCTTTAGATTTCAAAACAGTGAAACAGTTAAAGGAGGCTGTAACAACCTATGGTCCACAAGCACCCTTCACAGTAAGCAGGGTTGAATCCAGTACCAACTTGGACATGATGCCAGCAGATTGGGCTAATATGTGTCGATCTGTGCTAAATGGAGGACAATATTTGTTATGGAAGTTGCCAATGAGGAATTTTGCAAGGAGACAGCTAGGCGAAATGCAGCAGCTGGTTACCCTCAAAGAAATCTAGATATGTTGTTAGGAAAGGGACCTTATGAGGGTCAATGGCAACAAATTGAATATGATCCTGGCATATATGCACAAATTGCTGTAGATGTGGTTAGGGCATGGAAAACTTTATAGGGGCATGGAGATTTACAAGGACAATTATCTAAGGTAATACAAGGAACTAATGAACCTTACGCTGAATTTGTAGATAGGCTTATTCAAACATCTGCCAGAATTTTTGGGGATACAGAACAAGCAATGCCATTAATAAAACAACTGGTTTATGACCAAGCAAATTGTTACTGCAGAGAGGTCATTAGACCATGGAGACATGAAGATTTAAACACATATATTAAATTATGTAGAGTCATTCCTACTTGGCTATGGCTCTCAGCATCTCCCCCCTTCTGTTTAATTAAGCAACAAGCAATGTGGCTTAGAGACCGTGCCTGTTAGGTTGTCCAATTCAGCATATGGTCCTTACGCGTCATCAGATGAGCTGACTTCTAGGCGTCAGCCTCCTGTCTTAGGTTGGTACCACTGCAATTGGATCATACCCATCACCGACTACCGGTCCAGCATACAGCCATACTTGTGGATAGGGGTGAGGTTCTTTGCTTCACCTCTGTTGACCCCCAAATTTGGCCTTGGTGCCGGTGGGGGGGTGAGGTTCTTTGCCTCACCTCTGTTGGCCCCCAAATTTAGACCATCACTACCAGAAAGGAGGAGGATACAGAAATGCCACAACACCAAGCCAGTTGATGGCTCCTTTGGAAAAATTGCATCACTGGTGACACATCAGCAAAGATACGCCAGCACTACCACAATTTGCTGCATCAACAGATAGTTCACAATGCATACAAGTGATACATAGCCCAGGCAAGTTCTGCAAGCAGTTCAAAGCGGAGGGATCTATCAATATGTCCATTTCCTCCCAAAGTAAATTGACTCCTTGATTGAGCATTACTTGTTGAGTTATTATTCATTGATGCATCAGTTTATACAGTTTGTTGTGATAACTATCGAAGAAGCATTTCTTCATACTTATGAGTTGTGAACTTATATTTACAGAAAAAAAATTTGCATGAGTGTTTATTGATGCCTTTATACAAAATTGTAGAAATTTAGAAGCAGCCAAGATTACCTTTAATACCTGAATGGGCAAATAAACTGACCATACAGACAAGGGTATTTTTTTCAGCACTAAAAGAAAATTAGTTATCATGCTCTGAGAAAATATGAAGGAACACTAAATTAATATTTACTAAGTAAGAGAAATCAATTTGAAAGGAAATGTACTATACAATTCCAATGGCATGACATTCTAAAATTGGCAAAATCATGGAGTAAAATGATTGGTAGTTGTTAGGAATTAGGGGCTTGAAGAGATTAAGAGACAGAGCATAGGGGATTTTTATGACAGTGAAATTATTGTGTGGTTCTATAATATTGGACACATTTGTCCAAATTGTCAGAATATAAAACATGGAGAGTGGCCTAATGCAAACTATGAGCTTTGGGTGATGATGATATTTCGATATAAGTTCATCAATTGTAATTCATGGACCACTCAAGTGAAGGAGGTTAATAGTGGAAGAGGCTGTGCATTGGAGTATGGAGCAGAGATTATATAAGAATGCTATTCTATTTGTTCAAAATTGATGTGAACTTAAAACTACTGGAAAAGTCTATTTAACAATAAATAAAATGTCTCCAAGTCAATTTAATTGTGTAAAAAAACCCACAAAAACTATATAATATTCTGTTAAGAAATTAAAGAAGATTCAAAACTGACAGAATATTATATTAATTAATTGGAAATATCAATACTATTAGTATGACAATTATATCTAATTCAATAAAATCAACTCTCAGAAAATTTTATTATTGAAGAAATTAGCAGTCTGATTTTTAAATTTATTTAGAAACAAATAGAGTAAGGCAGTACTGAGTAGAGACTGAGCTAAGATCTTCTAAGCCCAATAAAGAAGATTTATTATAAAACCAAAGTATTTTTTGCAGTTATAGACAAATAGTCTAGAAAAATAGTCTAGAAAAATAGTCTAGAAAAACAAGTATTTGTATACAAACTAATTTATAACTTTAGAGCATCTTCACTACAATAGGAATGAAAATGATATCTTTAACAACAGTTTTAAGATTAATTATATGTACATGAAAATATACTAATGAATTTGGATGTCCTGCCTCACAATCAAAAAATAAATATGTGAAAAGTTGGGCCAAATATTCACCATGTCAGCTTAGTACCTGGCTTCCTTAACTATACTCCTAAAACACAAGAAGTAAAATCAAGAATCAATAAATGGGACAAATTCAAACTAAAAAGATTCTTTTCAGCAAAGGAAATAACAACGTGAAGAGCGAACCTACAGAATGGGAGAAAATATTTACCACCTGCACCTCAGATAGAGTATTAATATTTATATCTCCAGGATATATAAAGAACACATACATACACATACACACACACACACACACACACACACATACACACACACACACACATCAACACCAAAACACAAATAACCCAATCAAAAAGTGGCCTAAGGAACTGAACACACACCTTACAGAATAAGAAATATGGTCAATCAACAAATACATGAAAAAATGTTCAACAGCTCTATAAATTTGAGAAATGAAAATCAAAACTAAAATCTTATCTCACTCCAATCAGAATAGCAATTATGAATACAACCAAAAATAAATGCTGGCAAAAATGTGGGGAAAAGTACATTCATACATTACTGTTAGGACTAAAAATTGGTGCAACCACTCTGGAAAGCCATATGGAGATTTCTCAAAAACCTTGGAATGAAACCACCATTTGACCCAGCTATACTAGTCCTCAGTTTATATTCAAAGAAAGTAAAATCAGCATACTATAGTGATGCAGACACATCAATGTTTATAGCAGCTCAAGTCACAATAGCTAGACTGTGGAACCAACTTAGATGTCCCTCAATAGATGAATGAATAATGAAACTGAAATATACACATAATGAAATATTAGTCAGCTTTACAGAAGGATGAAATAATGGCATTTTCCAGTAAATGGACAGAGCTGGAGAATATCAAGCTAACTTAAGTAAACCAATCCCCCAAATCCAAAGTCCAAATGTTTTTCTGATATGCAGATGCTAATTCACCATAAGTGAGGGGGTGCAAGGGGAACAACAGAGGTACTTTAGATTCAGCAGAGGAGAGGGAGAAAAGAGGCGGGATCATGAGGATAGGAAAGATAGTAGAACGAATCAAGCATTGTTACTATGTGCATATATAACTACAAAACCAATGTTATTCTACATCTTGTACAACAAGAAGAATGAGAAGATATACTCCATTTATATATGATATGTCAAAATGTATTCTTCTGTCATATGTAACTAATTAGAACAAATTTTTAAAAAGCATTAATTGAAAAGAAAAGGTTGCCACAGAAATGTAATGAAATATGAGTGTAATTATTTGTTGAAATACAAGAAAAACATTGAAAATACATGCCTTAAAATAAGAATAAATGTTTTCAATATATTATAAAGTCAAAGACTTAAATACCCTCTATACAAGTAATGTCTGAAATAAGTAAGTCAGAAAACCAGTAAAAACCTGGCAAGACAGCTTAAAAGATCACTTTAAAGGATACAGCTAATAGCTAATAAACATATGAGATGATCTTTAACATGGTTACACATAAATGAAATGTTAAATATAACCATAATGAATGATAGATGACAAGTGCATCCCATGCACCCCCCCCCACACACACTGACTAGAATAATTACAATGAAAATGCAATATCAATGGTTGTTTTGTATATTGCACAAACAGAATTCTCATATTTTGCTGGTAGAGTAAGAATTTTTCTTTGGAAATATATACAGATTTGATTAAGAAAATTTATTTACAATATGGTATTCCAATAGAAAGATAACACTAAAGTTGTGTTGACATAAATTGAGGGGTTAGTGAATGGATCAACCAAGATTCAAAGAGAAGAAGATTTAAAGTAGACTATGATATGAATTCATTTTTTATGTATTTTTTATTTATATAGCAGTAGAATGCATTACAATTCTTATTACATATATAGAGCACAATTTTTTTATTCACACCAATCCATGTCTTCATACATATACTTTGGATAATAATAATCATCACATCCCAACATCATTAATTACCACATACCTCCTCACTTTCCCTCCAATCCCTCTGCCCTATCTAGAGTTTGTCTATTCCTCCCATGTTCTCATTTCCTATCCCACTATAAATCAGCCACCTTATATCAAAGAAAACATTCAGCATTTGGTTTTTTTTTTTGGGGGGGGGGAATTAGCTAACTTCACTTAGCATTATGTACTCTAACTTCGTCCATTTGCCTGCAAATGCCATGCTTTTATTCTCTTTTATTGCGGAGTAATATTCCATTGTGTATACATGCCACATTTTATTTATCCATTCATCTATTAAAGGGCATCTAGATTGGTTCCACAGTTTAGCTATTGTGAATTGAGCTGCTATAAACATTGATGGGGCTGCATCACTATAGTATGCTGATTTTAAGTTCTTTGGGTATAAACTGAGGACTAGTATAGCTGGTTCAAATGGTGGTTCCATTCCGAGTTTTCTGAGGAATCTCCATATGCCTTTCCAGAGTGGAGGCATCAATTTGTAGTCCCACCAGTAATGTATGAGTGTGCCTTTTCCCCTACATTCTCACCAACACTTATTGTTGTTTGTCTTCAAAATAGCTGTCATTCTGACTGGAGTGAGATGAAATCTTTGAGTGGTTTCGATTTGTATCTTTCTAGTTGCTAGTGATGATGAACATTTTTTCATGTGTTTGTTGACTGATTGTACATCATCTTCTGAGAAGTGTCTCTTCAGGTCCTTGGCCCACTTATTAATTGGGTTATTTGTGGGGTTTTTTTGTTTGTTTTAGTGCTTATTTTTTTTAGTTCTTTATATACCCTAGAGATTGGTACTCTATCTAATGTGTGAGGGGTAAAGATTTGCTCCCAAGATGTAGGCTCTCTATTCACCTCACAGGTTGTTTCTTTTGCTGAGAAGAAACTTTTTAGTTTGAGTCCATCTCATTTATTGATTCTTGATTTTAATTCTTGTGCCACAGGAATATTATTAGGAAGTTGGGACCTAATCCCACATGATGGAGGTTAGGGCTTACTTTTTCTTCTATTAGATGCAGAGTCCTCTGGTTGTATTCCTAAGTCCTTTATCCATTTTGACTTGAGTTTTGTGGTGAGAGATAGGGGTTTAATCTCATTTTGTTGCATATGGATTTCTAGTTTTCCCAGCACCATTTGTTGAAGAGGCTACCTCTTCTCCAAGGCATGTTCTTGGCACCTTTGTCTAATATAAGATAATTGTAGTTTTGTGGGTTAGTCTCTGTGTCCTCTATTCTGTACCATTGATCTACCAGTCTGTTTTGCTGTCAATACCATGCTGTTTTGTTACTATTGCTCTGTAGTATAGTTTCAGGTATGGTAAAGTGATGCCACCTACTTTACTCTTCCTGCTAAGAATTGCTTTAGCTATTCTGGGTTTTTTATTTTTCCAACATTATTCTAAATGGAGAAAAATTGAAGGCATTCTCTCTACAAACTGGAACAAGACAAGGATGCCCTCTTTCATGATTTCTATTTAACATAGTTCTTGAAACACTTGGCCAGAGCAATTAAAAGATGAAAGAAGATGAAAGAAATTAAAGCAGATGAAAGAAATTAAAAGCAGATGAAAGAAATTAAAGGGATACACATAGGAAAAGAAGAACTCAAATTAGCACTATTTGCTGATGACATGATTCTATACCTGGAAGACCCTAAAAGATGTACCAGAAAACTCCTAGAACTAATAAATGAATTCAGCAAAGTAGCAAGATATAAAATTGACACCCATAAATCAAAGGCATTTCTGTATATCAATGACAAACCCTCAGAAAGGAAAATGAGGGAAACTATCCCATTCTTAATAGCTTCAGAGAAAAAATAACACACTTGGGAATGAATGAAAGAGGTGAAAGATTTATATAATGAAAATTACAGAACCCTAAAGAAAGAAATCAAAGAAGACCTTAGAAGATGGAAAGATCTGCTTTGCTCTTGGATAGGCAGAATGAATATTATCAAAATGACCATACTTCCAAAAGCACTAAACAGATTTAATGAAATTCTGATCAAAGTAAAATTTAAAACAACTATTACTATAAGAGTAAACAATGATAAAGTTTTGTTTAACAAATATGCAAACTTACACACTTTTATCCTGGAAATTTTTCTCCTATAATTGAAAACACATGTGCATAGTTATAAACATAAATATGACTGGATATGATATACCAAGAGAGAATTGTATATATGTAAATATACATACATACATAAGGGTAATGTATGAAATGTTTGATAAAACTCATTTATTTATTTTTTGAAAATTTTTTTTAGTTGTAGATGGACACAATACCTTTATGTATTTATTTTTATGTGGTGCTGAGACTTGAACCCCATACCTCACACATGCTAGGGAAGCACTCTGCCAATAAAACTCATTTATAATAAGATATTTTATTAAACCAATATTCATAATAACCTCAATGGATATCCAGTACACATTCAAATTCATTGCAAAGTGGATGAATATTTTGTAGATAAGTATTTTATATTCAATATTTTTATTATATTTGGAAGGGCCAGAAGTAAAATCAATTGTATGAATGCACTGATAATAAACAGGCAAAAATACATATATTCTCTTTTAAATACATAAAGCTCAAAAATGCACATCACTAATTTCTGATTTTACAAGCTAGGATTGCTGGTGCAAATTTGCATTGAATAATGCATCAAATGGTGAATAGAAGTCACCCCATGATTGCTAGTAATGTGAGGTTCTGTTTAGTTACTGTTCATAAAAGCTTACCCACTGTGAAGATTTATATAAATATACTCATGATTTATGTATTTTTAATAGAAATATTCCACATTTTAAATTGATAAATAACAAAAACATTTGTAAGCTGCATCTTCAATGATAGCTGATATTAAATCTATCCATTTTGCAGCATATCTATATATTTTTTATGATTACAGATTTTTTTACAAAAAGTGAAATCCTGAAATATAGAATATATGCAAACTGATACTCTTATTAAGTAAAATTTTGCATAAAATTTTTGAAACAAGTAATTATTATCTGTAAAATTATGACAGATCCTCAAAATAGAATATTCATTGCATGTATATGTACATTTTTTCTAGGCAGTGTAAAACAGAATTCATAGAATTCTCCTTTAGAAATATGCCATACATTCAGTTCACTTTCTACAAAGATGATTAAAGTAGGGTGAAAATGATCTCAGTGAACTTTTGCATATGTCCATTTTTTGGGTAAATTCCTAAAAGTAAAATTGCTGAGTGACCACATCAGTATCAGAAAATTCTCCAACAGCTGGTACTAATTTTCCCAAGACCAGCAAAGCATGAAAAATAAATATTTCTTTCTAACAGTAAACATTACTTGTTATCTTCATAACAGTTTTGCTAATATGAAATGTAAAAGTAGCATAACAATTCTATTGCATTTTCACCTTGTTCTAGAAAACCAATTTTATTACATTCATGGTAATTTTTACTTACAGAAGTGTTTATTATTTACTTAGCTGCATCTATAATTGCTCTTTTCATGGTTTGTACCCATTGCCACCTTTAGAGGGGATGATATGCCTAGAAAACATATAAATGTTCAGTGACAGAATTATCATTTGTAAGAAAGTTTTGTAGTTATATTTGTTTATATTTTTTTCACATAAACATCAGAATTATTTTGTCTTCATTGCACAACTGCCATAACAATTGCAAAAAATATCATAACTACACTCAATATGTACAGTGACTTTAGCAAAATTGATTTATATTTATTTAAAGATCTTTCTATTAAAAAATAAAAAAATATTCAATTATTCAATATATATTATCCCAAAAAGATTATTCTTTAGCTTGTGACTTTTTATATTTTTAGCATTAAAGGCATGAAAAGCACTCACATTTATTTTAGTTGATTTATATATTTGTGTAAATCAGAAATTACATAAAATTTTGTAATTTCATACATGGCCAGCTTAGTGTCAAATCCTAATTTTTGAGAGTATTTTTAGTTGAATATTGCAAGGGTTTGTAGGTTTACAAACTAAACTTTCAATGTGTATTATATCATTTTCTGAATATTCATGAGTATTAAGCAGTAAAATTAGAAGTAACTGAAATAAAGTTCTGTTACCAGGTGTCATGTTAAATAAATATAGAATAAATTTTGAGGACCAATGATATTTCACTTTCATGCATTCAAATTTTAAATTGGTCTATTATTTTTCTGTTTAAATTATAACCAAATATTTTTATCAGATATTTAAATGTGTACTTACATTTTTTTCTTATTATTTTTATATGAAACTTTTAAAATACATTTGAACAATATTCTTTTACATAAATGAAGATATTATTGAGGGTTCCCAATTTAACTTTGATTTTTACTTATTGAAGTATTCTTTCTTCCAAACAAATTGTAATGTTTTGCATGCATGTGTGTATGCATGGTTTTTTTTTAGGTTTCCGTTAAATTCTACTTATATTTCTAAGTAATCTTACATCAGTTCCACATTTTTCATGTTTATAGGGTTTTAACATTTGATAGTGTTTACATCCATGTATTATTATTTATGTTAAAATTAAGAATTTCTTTATCTTTGGTGTTGGGAAAGTGTTAGTAGTTGGGAGTTTGTAATTGCTACCAGCAATGTGGTCATGGTTAGCTTAAAACATTTTTGGTTAGATCAAAAATGATAGTAAATTTGCATAACTACACAAGAGAAGAGTGATTGAGACAAAATGTCTCCACATAGAATTACCACAGAAGTGAATTAAATTGGATAATAAATGCATGAAAATTTACTTATTCTTTCTGAGAATCAGGGAAATAACAATGAGATTTTTTTTAACTCATCAGACTGTCACTGTTTCAAATGTGATAATCTTTGTGATAAATAAGACTGTAGGAATACTAAGCAAGTTTTTTCTGCATAGGACCCCATAAGCACAGGAAACGAAAGCAAAATGGACAGATGTGACTACTTGAGACTAAAAATTTCTATACTGCAAAGGAAAAAATCAACAATGTGAACAGATAACTTATAGAATGAAAGAAATTTTATCAATTCTGACAGAGGGTTAATATTCAGAATACATAAAAACTAATAAAAACAAAAATAATTCAATTTAAAAAAGGCAAATAATCTGAATATATGCTTCTCAAAAAATTATAAAAGCCAATAATTATATGAAAAAATGTTCAATATCATTAGTCATCATAACTATTCAAAAGTACAAGGAGATACCATCCCAGTTTGAATGGCTATTATAAATATAAAATAATAAATTTTGGTGAGAGTGTTTAGAAAAACGAACACTTATACTCTGTGGGAATGCAAATTAGTATGATCATAATAGAATATATGGAATTTCTTGGATCAACATCAAGAGGAAAGTGAAGTATGAAAACAAAGGACACACTTGCATGGCCACATTTTTAGTGGAACTATTCAAAGAAGCTAAAGTAAGGGATCAGAGATGATGCCTGTCAACAGGTATATAGATAAGAGAAATATGGTCCACATACATAATGGAGTATTATTCTGTTACAAAGAAAAACAAAATCCTGTGATTTTGAGAAAATGAATCCGACTGGAGGACATATATTAAGAGAACCAAACCAGACACAGAAATGCAAATCACATGTTCTCTCTCATATATGAAAGTCAAAAAAAATAATTTTTAAAAATTACTTAGCTCAATGTTATGGTTTGAAAATGAGGTGTCTCCAAAAGCTCCTACTAATTCAGGATCATTTAGAGGTGCAATGGTTGGATTATGAGAATGGTAAGTCCATTTGAATGGACTAAAGAGGTTATAACTATAGATGGATGGGGCTTGGCTGGAGGATGTTGGTCACTGGGGACATATACCCATTGCATCTTCCTGTGGCCTCTTCCCTGTCTCTCCCTCTCTGTTTCCTGACGATGCCATATGTTAAGCAGCTTTTTTCTCCTGGGACTTTCCCTCTTGATATGCCACCTCACCATAAGACCAGAGTTATGGAGTCAGCCATATATGAACGGATACATATGAAATTGTGAGTGACAAATAATCTTCTCTCTCCCTAAGTTGTTTTTGTCAGGTATTTTGGTCACAGAAACACAAAAGTTAACTAAAACAGAATTTAATTCTGAGATGTGAGCTCATTGCTGTGACTAAACTAACTACAGGTTTCAGAAGCCTTTGGTGCTGGTTTTCAGAAAGAATTTTGAAAAGTTTAGAGATGCAAACTGGAAAAGTTTTAGAATGTTGTAAGCAGAGCTCAGGGTGAGATTCTGGTGAGAATTCAGAGGACAAGAATGCCAATAGGAGTGTAAACTATGCTCATGCAGTTTTAGGGAGAAATGAGGACTCTATTGGGAATTGGAATAGAGACCGCTTGGGTAATATTCTGGCAAAAATATTGACTACATGTTGCCCATGTCCTGACAACATGTCCAGACATGAATTTAAGAGTGATGGACCAATTACTTTAGGGAAGGAAATTTCAAGGCAGAACAGCATTCCTTCAGTGACATAAATATTGCTGGCAGCATGTAGTCAGGTTTACTGTGAGAATTAGGAACAGAAAGCAAAGTTAAAGATTTGAAAAACTTTCAATATGACCTGAAAATTTTGTATAAAACAGGGGTCAAGAATATGTGGTTGTTGAAGAGATTGTACCTACTAAAGACATTCTAAGTACTGTACAATTGAAAGGATATTTGATACCTTCTTAGAAATTGGCAAAGCTCATATATATCTCAGTCTCAAGGGTATAAACATAAAAATTCCTTTGAAAAGAGACCACAGGTGCTCCTTGCTTACACAAGGAAGCCTATGAAGTTGTTTCACTCTGCTTAGTCATCCAGGCACTGTAGACATGGTACAAGGAGGCCTGGCTACTGTTCAAGATTATGGCAGACCTTGGCATCAACCATGTGCTGCTGGTTCTGCAGGAATGCCAAATGTTTTATTTAAGAGGTCAAGGATGTTCCCACTGAGATTTCAAAGGAAGGCCTGAGGGTTGGAGACCTTTTAAGATACCTATGAGAAGGCAATCTATGAATCTGTGAAGAGAATATAAAGCCAGAGCTGCAGTGGAGATGTTACAGGTTTAAGGTATGTCAGCAACTAGCAGCACGGGCTGAGGAAAATTTAGAAGTTGATTATGAACAAGCCAAGAAAGAGGCCCTATAAGCTGCCACCAGAAAGGCTTTAGGGGTGGAATTACATAAGTCCTTTGTAGAGAAAATCTCTCAGGCATGTGTGTGTGTGTGTGTGTGTGTGCTGTTAATTTTTTCAGGGGTTCATAAAGAGAGTTTTCCTTGAGTCTCAGAGGAGATTTGGACTTAGACTTTTGAGTAATGATAAAATTACTAAGACAATGGAACTCTCGAAGATGAACATTGTTGAGATACCATGGGTTTTTGGGGACTGGGGACAGAATGTTATGGTTTAGATATGAAGTAACCCCCAAATCTTCTTTGAATGCAGGAGTATTGATAGGTGAGATGATTTAATTATGAGAGCTGTAATCTAATCAGTCAAATCCTAGTTTGAAAGTAGTAACTATGCAGTAACTGTAGGCATGTGGGGCCTAAGTAGAGGAGGTTGGAGTCACTGGTGGAGTATCTAGAAGGGTGCATTTTCCCTGCCTCCACTACCATTTTTCTCCCACTATGCTTCCTGACTCCACCATGAGGTGAGCAACTTTTCTCTACCTGACCCTTCTGCCATGATGTGCTGCTTCACCTTGGGTTCAGAGCAATGCAGTCAGTCATGTATGGACTGAGCCTCTGAAACCATGAACCCTGAATAATTTTTTTCACTTCAAAGCAGTTCTTATCAGGTATTTTTGTTTTGTTTTGTTTTCCATAGCAATACAAAAACTAACTAAAACCATAGTAATTATTGAGAACCAGAAGAGTGCTGGGGAAAGTGGAGATGAGAATGTAAGAAGGACATTTAGATATGATTGATTCATACTATATACATGTATGAAAACATTACACTGAATTCTATTAATATATATCACTAGTATGTATTAATAAAAATGTTAATTTACTATCAAAATAAACTTAAGCCAACTACTTGCTAACTTAATGATCTGTTATTTAATTAAAAGTTCAACATATATTAGAGACCATTGAGTTTGGTTGTAGGCAATCACAAAATAATTAATCAATAACAGGTTAATACAGAAATTGAAAATTAGAATAAAGTGTGAGTGAAAAAAAGAGATAAATATCTTCCAAATTGAGACCATTCAAAAACATAAGAAAAAATTTAAAAGCAAGAAAAGTGACATAATTCATTATCATAATAAAAACAGGCTTCCTTTTAAAGTAATTTAATGACTGAATGACTTTAAAAATGACATAAATTTTATCAAAATAAATATTTTTATCAAGTTCATGAAGCAAAACTCCAAAAACAATAAATTGTGAAAATAAAGTCTCATTAAAATTGAACTGTGCACATTTAAAATATAAACATTGAAATAAATAGGAAAACAAAGAAATGAAAATGAATTGGAAGGTAAAAAAAACATTGATTAAAATAGAAATGATAAAACTATGAGACACCATTTTGAAATATGAAGGTTAAATTAAAATGTTTCAAAAATAATCTATTAGAAGTTCCACATGGAGAGAAGAGAGGAATCTCCTGTGGGTCAATATTTATAGAGAATTTTACTGATGAATTTTAATAATTAGAAAAAACAAGAGACCTCAGACAACATGCTTTTGAATTATGAGATAAATAAATGAAAGTAAATCTGCATCTAGAACTGTCAGAGAAATTTCAAAATATAAAAGATGAATCATCTCAAAACTAACAAAATGAATTTTACAAGTGAAGTGTTACTAATAGCTTACATTAGCAACTGTAGCGGAATGAAGATCAAAATGTAATGCTATCAAAATATTAAATAAGTACTCAACCTATAATTTAATATGTATGCCATCACTTTCAGTTGAGCATAAAAGAAAGATGTTTGGGTGTATACAATAGCTAGCGGTGTACCATAGAACACCTTCAATATAAAGAAAAGCTATTAGTGTATCCAGCCAGAAAAAAAAAAAAAAGATCAATGACAGAGAGTGTATGATATGACAACTGCTGAGTATAGAAGTTGATAAATTATGTCAAGAAACCTGATTAAATATTGAATGGAAAGTAATATTGCTAATTAATATTTAAATTATGTTTGAAAAACACATTATAAAAATGATGAAGCAAATCATCAAGATAGGCAGTTCTCCAGTGGCTTGGGAGGCTGAGGCAGGAGGATTGTGAGTTCAAAGCCAGCCTCAGCAAAAGTGAAGACTAAGCAACTCAGTGAGACACTGCCTCTAAATAAAATACAAAAAAGGACTGGGGATGTGGTTCAGTGATTGAGTGCCCCTGAGCTCAATCCTAGGAACAACAACAACAACAACAACAACAAAGACATATATCTATGATCTGTATTCTCAGACCAGATTCAAAAGAATACTGAATAACTCTATTGTATATATAAAAAAAATCATTTAATGTTTATTTAAAATATATTGTAGAGTAATAGAAATCCAATGCATATATTTCAAAAATAGAAATCCAATGCATGTAGTTCAAAATAGCACAAGAAACAAAAGACTTTTCACTGTGGTCAGATAACATAATTTATATATTAGAAATTTGTTAAAAAATTTGTTGAAAATGTTCTCCTGACACGGTAACTTCACAGTTTTTACATAGAATTATTTTTGCTGTATTGTGCTTGGTGTCCAATATACTTAATATAACTGTCAAGTCGTATATTTAATATTTCTAGAAATTTCTCAGTCATTCTATCTTAGTGCCTTTAATATATCCTTTCCCTATCTTTTGAGATACTCATTAGATACATATAGTAGCATAATTCCATTATCTACATATCTTAGTAAGTTTTTTCAACTTTTCCACTTTTATTTTTTTATATACCTTTGTTTCTGGTCTATATTTCAATTCACTAATTCTTATTTATTTAAACACATTAAATATACTTCTATTGTACTTATTCTAAAATTGTTTTTTTTCTGGAAAGGGTATCTAAGTCAGCATTTTCAAATAGAAAAGAATTTCATGATTAATGATGATGGTATTGCTAATGATGATTAACAGAATAACTATTAACCTCACCTATTACAAGGTATAGAAAGCAGTTCTATAGAGTTCCGAGACTTGAACTATTTAGGAATAACTTCTTCATTACTTCCTCCAGCTTCATCAGCTCTTCAGCAGCATTTGTTCTATGGAGCATTTCCTGGTGAAAAAGATTTTGTATCTTGCATCTTTATTTCTGTGAGTTCTTTTCTCGCCTCATGTTTAATCTTAAATTACTCTTTATTGAGGTAAAACTTGGTTCCTTTCAATGCCATATGAATAAACCCAAAATGAAATGCAAAATTATCTAATGAAATCTAAAAATGATTTTAAGATCTGAACTGAAAAAATTATTTTTATAGTTCAGGTGTGGTAGATACTAGTGAATCTCAATGCCAATTTGTTCTATACAACCTCACAAAAATATCATAGCTGAGATTGCTATGCAATTCAGTTCTTTTTTTAAATGTTCCAAGTTTATGATACAATAGTACGCAGGTCAATGAGGTTTGAGATTTCTTAAAGAATTATTGCATTATATTAAAGCAACAAAATCGATTTAAACACTTCAGATTAATGATAAAGTGGGGCGGCGGGGGGTGTGGTGGGGGCTTATGGGCAATGTTACCAAACAAGGAAATGCCCAAGAATCTGATTTCCATACAAGACAATATGCTGTGTTCTACTTTTTCTCCTCTGTTGCTTACTTGCCAGTTTGACTTTAAAATCAAATGTCCTCACTCATAAAATCCTTAGGAAAACATTCATCCATAAAAGATTACTATTATATCTTATAAAATTGGGCCTCATTGGTAAGTGGCCTTAATTTGGTTGTCTTTATGTTTTGATTTGAATGATATTTTGAAAATTTTCTTCTAAAGTATATTTGGAATCCTGAGAGCTTCATTATTTGCAGATTTACTGTTATGGATTCTCCAGACAGTCACATCCAGAGAAAGAATCAGTGGGAGATAGATACAGATGTAGATTGATGAGAAGAAATCTGTTATGGGAATTGAATCACATGACCATGGAGGCTGAGAAGTCCCACAATAGGCCATCTACATGCTAGAGACTCAGGGTAGTCAGTAGCTTGGCTCAGGACAAAACTGAAAGCCTCAGAAACAAGGAAAGCTGATGATATAACTCTAAGCTCAAGAGCCCAAGAGTGGAGCCACTGGCATGAATCCCAAAGACAAATAGCCAGAGAACCTACAGTTCTGTTTTCCAAGAATTGGAGAAGAAGGCACCCTGACTTTTGAAAAGAGAAAGCAAAAATTCAATCTGCGTCTTGATTTTTTGTTCCATCCAGGTCCCCAGCTTATTGGATGGTGGCTCACATTTCAGGAAGATCTCTCATACTCAGTACTCTGACTCATAGGCCAATCTTCTTTCGAGGTGCCCTCACAAACAGACACAGAAATAATGCTACATCAACTATTCAGATATACCTTAATTCAGTCAAGTTGACAACTCAAGTTAACCATCTCAATGACTTTCATATCACAATTAAAAGGTAGAGTTATTGAATAAAGTTAAAAGCAATGTGTATGTAAAGACGATAAAATAATTCAATTAAAAAGTTAATCTAACATACAGTTTGATATTATCAGTTTATACTTTAGACCGTAGTGGAATATACTTTTTTTTTTTTAATCAACTGCTTTCTTTTTTTGGAAGACAATGTTTAGGAAAATTAGAATCTTATTCCTCATAAATTTCAAGTTAATTTTGATATTATCAAACATAACTGACAGTTACTTCAATTTTTTATACACTCCCGTGTAACTAAAAGGCAAAAAAATAATGTCTTAGCATGAAAGAATCATGAGAAACAGTATAATGCTCCCTGGAAGTACAACAGTAAAACTCAACATGAGCCAATCTCAGCTCATCAGCATTCCCATGAATGTAATGCTTCACTTTGCTTTATGAGCTACCTCGAGCCAGATGCTATAAAATTGCTGTGAAGGATTACCTACCAGGGACCCATGCAGGCCATGCCAGGAACAACACAGAAGTCTTTTCATACAACTATCCATGTAATAAGATTTCTGCGGAGGTTGGAAATGTAAGGAGTTCTTTTAAAATTATGTCCTAAGGAAGCATTTGCCCCAAACACTAATATTCATTCTTCCACACTGTTCCCTAGAAATCTCATTCATCATTGGCACACATTTGCAATAATAGTAGTTTCGCTAGCCAATGATCTCAGTTTCAATAGCACAAAAATCTATGTTGGCACAGTCGGCAGCAACCATCCGTGTGTGGGTGCTTGATTCCCGGCAGTTTACCTCATTTGTAAATAGGACCAATGGCCAAGAATTCTACTTTGCAAGTACTTTCACCTCATTTGGAAATATTTAATTCATCCTAACAGTTAATCTAGCATATAGAAAGAAAAAATTATGATCTTTTGAAATAAAGACTTGGTACATTCTGACATTTCCTTTAAGAAGTCATATTTCATATTTTTTAATTCTTTAACTGTACATAAAAACATAAAAATCGTGCATATTAATGGAAATGGGTACCATATGATATATAGATGTGTGTATGTATTGCAGGATGTTTAAATCAGGACCAAAATAACTATCTTCTCAGATTTTAATCTTTTTTTTATGTGCGTGAAGACATTAAGAATGATTTCTTCTAGATTTTTGAAATATAAACTATTGTTAACTGTGGTTGCCCTACATTGTCATAGCACAGCAGGACTTCTTGTTCATATCTAATTGTAATGTAGTACCCCTGATCAACCTCTCTCCATCTTCTTCTATGTTTTAAGCTTTTTTGGCTTTAATCATCTTCTGAGTTGAAGCACAGCTGCCCATTTGATGGAGATTTAAATTTAAATGGGAATGTCATGCTAATATAAAATGTAAAGAAATTTATCTTTGGGAAAAGTTTGGTAAATTATTTGACACAGCGATCAACAGATGATTTTTTTAATTATTATTTTTAAGTACCACAGTTCAGCTCTTGAGACCAAATATCAAATAAATGCCTGTGTTTTGGATTTAGTGAAAATGGCACCTGAATATTTTGTGGTGAGCACTCTGTGATCATTCTGTTGTACACTTTCTGAGCAACAAAGTAAAAAGCAGCCTTCTTTGAGTCTCTGATTTTATGATTTCCATTTGGCTGTTATTTGGCTATGGTGATTTAAAATAGAACCCCACTTTGTGAATTTAAAAGTTACTTTAATTCTGATCAAGTAGTTTTAACTAAAATAGAACAGTCTTTTAAACCTTTGATTTTTACTACCCTAAAAAATCCACTGTAACAATGTAAGCTGACTTTAAAACCCAATTTTGAACTCATTTTTAAAAATTCACAATAATAGGTTGTAAACAATAGAATTGTAAAAAATTAGAGGTTTTACTAAAAGAGTTATTTAGATGAGAAAATTATAGCTTCATATTAGCACATCTGCACCTTGACAATCAAATGCATGAGAGCATTATAATTTCAATGAATTATGCAAAATGCTAATTAGAAAGTCAAATTTACTAATCATCTCTCAGGGTCATAACTGGAATTGAATTTGAGTAAGGACAAACAATTCTATGAAGTGTATTTTCATCATGAAGTTTTTAACTCTGTTTAGAAATGCATACTAGAAAAACAATTTTTGTTTTTATATAGATGCTAATTGATTTTGCTGTGTTCAACCTATCAGAAATTATTGATTACTCACTTGTAAGTTATTGCTACACACTGTAGCTGTGTGTTTCAGAAAAAAAAGGTATGTTATAAGCACAATTATTATAAATGTAAACATTGTTTTTTTAAATTAAAAACTGGTTAAGTGGTGAAAATTTCTCATATGATTGTCTATATTCAATATATTAATTTCCAATGTAAAACACATGTATGAAATGTTTTTGTGTGTTTTTCATTTATGATGTTTCTCTTTTAAAAATAATTCAAAAAATAACATTCTATTTACTTCTAGTCCTTGTATGGAATATCTCTTAGATAAATGCTCATGAAAGGGATAAATGTATACAGAGATTAGTAAATAGACTAAAAAATATATGATTTAACAGAAATACATTTTGAAAATGATACAGTAGCTTCAGTGTCTCTTCTGAACTTTAATATTAAGTCCAAAGTATTCTGCGTCTCTCTATTCACAATGACACTTTTCTGTTTGGCAAACAAAAACTATAAAAATATAGTAAGGATAAGAGGATTCTTTCCCTCTTCTTCCCCTTAACAAATTCTTTCCACTTTTCAAGGGCTGGATGAACAAGGTCTTATGTCCTTGGAAATAGAGTAGATAGGAATGGAGATATAGGACAAAACTGTCCTCACAAAAGGACTGGTGTCTTCTACTGGATAAAATAAACAAAAGAAAAATAAAATGAAGATACTCTTCCAATGGTTCCCACTAAATCACTAAATAAATATGGCTTAAATTTAGGTTAATGGGTTTATTAAGTTCAAATTTGTTGTAGGCCTTTGATATTTTTCATGAAGTATCTCAAATCTACTGTTAATTTTGAGATGCCTTCAGTAGTCAGTATAAAATGTTTAGTGAAGTCCTACTTTCAGAATTCATTTGGCAATGCCTCTTTAGATTATTAAATTTAAGTGCTTATTACCTGCAATTCTATAAAATGTTTAATGTTCCAAGACAGGTATTTGTAAAGATTCAAAAGCTCTGTGTTGCAAGGACAAGGTAGATTCTGCCAGATATTGAATGCCGCTGCTGGTCACGTAGGCTCTAATTGGCTCTAATTAGCTCTCTCATCCAGCTATGACATTCTTTACCTGACTGAGAGGCACTCAGGGGGGTGGAAAAACCTCTCCTATTGAGTATTTGAAAATATCAGCTAATTCCTGCCAATATGATCATTATAAATGAGCTGCAATCCCATTAGCTTTGATAGAAAATGGGTGGCGGGAAGAAAGATTTGATCCAAAGGAGCTCTACAATAATAGTAATCAATGTCCAATAAAAGCACATTCTATCTGAACAAGGCTCACATGTAAAGGCTGTATTTAAAATAGAAGGCTGGGTAGAGTAGGTATAAATTCAATTTTCCCTACATATTCAGCTCACTCTCTGCCTTACATAATAGACTTAAAGAGTTTTTTAGTTTCATGAATAAAAAGCTCTTTCATAAATTTAGAACTTTCAGCTTTGTTCAGAAAATTAGGGGCATAGTAATTGAATGATCTCAATATTGCATGATTTTCCCACCATTAATAATAAAGAAATGACATAAACACATTCATCCAAATCACTACCAAAAACCCAGATAAAAATTTTTGATTAACTTTAAAATGATTTCCTGGTTTCCTATATGGTAATAGCCAGAGAAAGAAGAGGATGTATATTTTTATGGATAGAAGAAGGTAATGAAACAAGGGCTCAACTAAAAAAGAAAACAAAACAAAAATGGAAGTACATTACTGATTTTGTCCATTTTGTCAGATGATTATTATATTAATTCCTAATGGACAGTGTAATTTTTAAGACTTTATTTCTGAATATGTGCAAGAGAAGGAAAAAACATTGAAAAGTTATCACAAAAAATGCTAATGTGCCCCTAAAATTGGGATTAGAATGGATTGTGGAAATCAAGAGAGTGGAAAATACAAATTATTTGTACTCAAAGCTGAATATCATTATTGTCTGTGGTTGTTCCCCCTTTGAAAATTTACATGTATTACATGTTAGGAGCTCTAACAAGAGATTCATCTCTTTTATATCTCTATGAAAATGAATTATAAAACAGAACTCTCACAATAAAAAGGAAGACAATTTCTTAAAAACAAAACAAGTTTTGGGGTTGGGGCTCAGTGGTCGAATGCTTGCCTAGCAATGTGAGGCACTAGGTTCAATCCCTAACACCACATCAAAAAAACTAAATAAACAAAATAAAGGTATAAAAAAACAAAAACAAAAATTAAAAAATTGCCCATCCATTAATGAAAATTGAATCTTCAGTAACCACAAGTCTTTCTTTAATATTTACAAACAGATATATGAGTCTCAGTCTTTCAAGGATTTTGGGGTCTTAGAGCATACAAATATAGTGGTTCTGTTACAAAGCAACATATTCTGAAAGCTAAATGATTGAGAGGGTTATGTAGTAGCTACAGGTTGTGTAAGACCACTGAAGAGTCCTCACAGAAAAGGTACAATCATATTTGACTCAAGGGAAGGATGTGATTTAGACTTGAATAAGAAAAACTGGATTGCTAAAGTGGATATTGATTAGGAAATAATGCAAAACCAATTTGCTTCTAACAAAAGATTTGTGGAGGACAGACATATCTGATCATCATTCAGTTAGGTTTTCTCTACAAATCTTTGTGTAATTCTGTCAAACTGCTTTATCTAATAAGATAGGATTTAGAAGAAACTCTTAAAATACTTCTAAAGCGCAATCTTCTGCATATCAGTTTAATCTGTATTAAGCATCTTTATTCTTTTATGTTCTGTCACAATGCACTGATTCATAACATACATCTGTCTACATTCCCATTGATAGGTTCTAACTAAATATAGCCATATTTTCATTACTTCCCAGTCACTGAAAATTATTTTTTTTGTTTGAAAATCAAACAAGTCAACTTTCAAAAGGATTGTTAAAATACATTCTTCTAGAAGATTCATTTTAAAACAAGTTCCTTCACATAACACTGCTCTTAGCTCAATATTAGTGACTCATTAACTCAGAGAAATTTAAACCAGAAGAAATGTGGGGAAATAATGAGATAAATGAAACGTAATGAACAGTGGTCCCAAATATTTTGTTGATTTCATAAAGTTCATTAAGTAATTTAGTGTATCTATGATGACCTCCTCCCTACAAATTGAATACCTATGGATGTTTATAGGTAAGGTTTTTAGGTGTGTGAAAATTGCATTTCTGAATTAACCTATGTGACATTTTACTTAATATCCTATAGAAGAAAAAATTTAGAAACTTCTAGAGATTTCTATCTCAAATATATTCCATGGTGTTAATACTTTTAATGGATAAATGAAACACTTCTACGTTTAGTATTATGCAAGGAAATGACAAAAGTCTATCAACCATTCATACTGCCTCCAAATGATATAGTCTTATGATCCCTATTTTTTAAAAATAAAAAATTTCAAAGGAAACACCGAAACCTGGCTTTTCTTAACTCTTTAAAAGTTATTATTGCATATTAATTTGGATTTTTAGATTCTACATGATATTGTCTCTGTTGAGTTTCTTGGTACTATATTCTGGACTGTTGATCCCAGACAGTGTGGTCTCCCGACTTATAGGCATTGCTATATTTGACTGACTGGGAGTATGGCTACCCCTGGTGCTACTGATCCAAGCAATGTGATGTCTTGCTGCAAAGATTTGAAAAGGTCAGAGGCATGAGTGGTTACAATTCATGAGAGAAAATGCTCGTTCTCTCTCTCTCTCTCTCTCTCTCTATATATATATATATATATATATATATCCCAAAATGAATGCACTAAGACCTCCAGTTTTAGCTGAGAGAGAGAGAGACAGACAGACAGACAGACAGAGAGCTTTGAACTCCTCACTTTTATCCTATAGAAAGAAAACATAGTACAAACTGAAAATCAATTCCTTTTCTTGGACCTTTCAGAAAACTGAGATTCCAGGGCAAACTGCCACTGAAATTTCTAGAGAATGAAGAATATAGATATATAAAGCTGCCAAGAATTGCTTATAAATGACCGGAGCCACTGGAAGCAGCAGTTAAATGCTAGAATCAAATTACTAGAGGGTGAGTAGAAAGGTAAATAGAAAACTGTAGTCACTGGTGAAGGAAAGGCATGTGTCCACTTCCCTTCAGGAACCCTACCAGTTCTCATAGTGAGGATGTGACAAAGATTTCCTCTCAATCCTGTCCTTATCACAGTGGAACCCTGCAAGACTCTCTCTCTCTAATATTTAATCTCCAGAGGAAAGAATTTGCAAGAGGATAATTCTAAAATCTTTTGCAGTTGAGGAAAGGAATTCTGTCACCTCAGAATGTGCCAGCCTTGTCCTATTCTCTAAAAATGGTAAATAGTACTTTGGAGAAAAGAACTAAAGGAAACATGTTGGAAACATTGTATCAGGGAAAGGAATAGGAGGTAGAGGGAAGCCCAGCTTATTCCAAAGGATGTAGAGCTGGTCTCTAAGTCAGAGACCTGCTGAAGATGAAGACTTAATCAGAAGATGGTAGATACTGCTCTGCCTCCTATACCATGGCACTATTCAAACAAGTCACCATTATTATATCAGTTGATCAGACCTGAGTCATGAACCTGCTTTGAGGAGAAGTACATGGGATACAAGAAAGTGGCAAAGGGAGAAAAAAACAAGGACATTAGAGGAATTTGTTGTCCTTTGTACCTACAATTATAGCAAACACTGAACATCGCTGAACTTACAACTATATTAATTTAAATCAGCTAACTGGAGGCCAATTTGTCTTAATACCTATTTCCCAATACACCATTTCTGACTTTTAAGAATCATTACATGGTTTGCAAAAATATAAGAAAAAACAAAATACAAAGTGATTATTTAAGTAAACATCAGCATCAGATTCCTATGTAATATAGATGTTGGTATTAGCATATAGGGAATTTAAAATAATTATGAGTGGTATGCTAAGAAAAAGAACAGAACATGGAAAAGATGGAAACTATAAGAAAGAATTGGGGGGAAAAAGCTAAGATTAAGACATCTGAATAGCTGAAATCAAAAAGTACTTAAGTAGACAACATAATCAAGAAAATAATCCAGTGAACTAAAATTGCTTAATAAAAACTTCCAAAACTAAAATTTAATGAGAACTTTAATGAAATAATGGCACCTAGGCACAGTGGCACATGCCTGTAATCCCAGAAGTTTGAGAGGCTCAGGCAGGAGGATGTCGAGTTCAAAGCCAGTCTCAGCAAAAGTGAGGTGCTAAGCAACTCAGTGAAATTCTGTCTGTGAATAAAAATACAAAATAGGGCTGGGGATGTGGCTCCATGTTCGAGTTTAATCCCTGGCACCCCCCCCCCCAAAAAAAAAGCAATAATGGAAGTAAAGGAGAAAAACAAAACAAAACAACAACAACAACAAAAAAAAAAAGCAAAATATAGGAAACAGTTAAAAGATGATAAAATTTAGTAAGAATATATCATTAAAATTTCTTCAAGTATAAAATCTAAAGAGACCTTGCAAAATGTAAAGCTTATCAGATTACATTTAAAAAGACCCCAAAGTATTCTTTTTTTTAAATTAATTTTTATTGTAGGTTGTTCAAAACATTACATAGTTCTTGATATATCATATTTCACACTTTGATTCAAGTGGGATATGAGCTCCCATTTTTACCCTATATACAGATTGCAGAATCACATCAGTAGCACAACCATTGATTTACAAAAGTATTCTTTTTTAAAATTAGTGGTAGATGCCAATCTAAGGATACAGGATTCTCAGAAAATACCAAATAGTATTTAGACACAACACACACGTGTCCACAGAGGCTTGTCACATGCAAACTACAGAAAAACAAAGAAAGAAAATTATGGGAAGTCAATTGTAAGAGTTATCAATAGAGAATAAAGTATGAAATATTGAAATTTGTCAGAAATTATGCAAACAAGAAGACAGGAAAATTTGAATGTGGTAGCACATTCCTGTCATCCCAGTGCATCTGGAGGCTAAGACAACAGGATCCCAAGTTTGAGACTACCCTGGGCAGCTGTGTGAGACCCTGTGTCAAAATCTTAAAATATATATATAATTTTATATATAATAAATATTTTATATATAATAAACCAGATTGGGCTGTAACTCAGTGAGAAAGCACCCCTGGGTTCTATGCCCAGTACTGCCAAAAAAGAAAAAGCCAAAAAATAAAAATAAAAAAGAGAGAGAGGAGAGTGAAGTATTTATATAGTCTTAATACCCAGTAGCAACTAAAATTCATATCTAATTAAACTATTCCTTAAAAATTAATGATTAAAAAATGTAGAGAAAAAAACTTAAAAGAATTCATCACTTTTTTTGCAAAAAAAAAATGCTTAAAAATGTAAAACCATCAAAGGAGGAATTCAAACATAAGATATTTTTCTTATTCTTAACTGATCTAAATAAAGGTAGAATATCTTATAACAATGTGTTGAGTAATTTTAGTATACGGATGATTAGATAGCATAAATGTCATGAGGAACAAGAAAGAATAGTGATTGCTGTATTAAGAAGTAACTTAATTACACAGGAAATAACATTGTTATTTGAATATAGTTTTGGAGAATTAAAAATGTGTACTGGAAACTCCAGAGAACCCATTAATTGTTTTAAAGGAAGTATCAATGATTCCCAAGAGAGAAAAGAACACTGAAATCATAAAATATTTCATAGAAGCAAAAAATAAATAAATAAAAAGAAAAAAAGCAAAAATTAGAAAAATGTTTGTCATGATAGATTATAATCTTAATATCTTAATAAGATAATATCTTATCTAGGAAGTCAGAAACATTCTAAATATTTATGTACCTAACAACAGAGTGCAAAATATATGGTATGATTAAAAGAGTAAATAGACAATTTCCATTAGAGTTAGTATTCAATATCTATCTTACAGTGATTAATTGATCATTCAGGTTAAGGATAAAAATAAAAATGATCTAGATCAAATTTTTATTTAATTTGTTCTAATTAATATTTAAAGAATACTCCTTAGAGCATAGAAGAATCTACATTTCTCTAAAGCTCAAATGGAGCTTTCACCAAGAAAGACATGGCCTAAATCATGATATACCTTTACAAATGTGAAAATATAGAACTAACACCAAATATGTTCCAAGACCATGACAGAGTCAAGTAGAAATCAACCACAAAAACCAGTTTGAAAATTCTCGTATATTTGGAATTCTGTGGACCAAATATAGAAATTAAAACATTTTGAATTAACTGAAAATGAAAATGCAATGAATAATGTATGCATATATTTAAGGATATTAGAAAACAATACAATATGTAATCAATATCCTAAATAACATAAGCATTTGCCTTATAAAGCTACGTGAAAAAATATGAGTTAAGTGTCCTATTATAGAAAAGAAAAAAAGAGTAATAGGAATTATAAACCTCTAGTCAGATTAATGAAGAAGAAAGAAGATACCAATTATCAATATCAAAGATACAAAATATCAATATCAGCTATAATGCAGTGTGTTATCAGTACAAATCCCATAGACATTAAAAGTCTAATCAGTGGATCTTATAAAAAATATGTCATAAAATTTGAAAAGTTTTATAAAATGGGATGACTTAGAATATAAAGCCAGTAAAACTCCTTCAAGGAGCAGTAAAGTAAATAGCCCTAGGTCTATAAAAAATAATTAATATACATAAGTCTTTAAATCAGAAAACACCAGATCCAAATGGTTTTATTGAAGATATACTTAACACTTAAGACAAAAATCAAATCCTATTCTATATTTTCTCTTTTTGAAAATAGCAAGGTAAACTTACTCAAATTATTTTATGAAAAAAGCATTACTCTGGTACCAAAAACAAATAAAGTACTAGAAAAGAAACTATAAACAGATATTTAGCCATATTTAAAAATTTATGTCTTTACAAAAACTTTCATGAGAATATTTATCATAGCTTTATTTATTGTTGTCAAGTATTGGAAATAGTTATGAGTTTCTTGAATAGGGAAAAAACAGACGTGGTATACCATTTAGAGGAATATTATTTATTAACAAAAACCTGAACCATCAAGCTGCAAAATGTATAGGTGAATGTTAATTGCATATTCTTAAGTAAAAGAAGGCAGCCCGAAGAGGTTAAATAATGTATGATTCACTATGATATTCCTGAAAAGGAATCTCTATAGAGATTCGAAATAAAGATCAGTGATTCCTTGGATTTTGGAAATACTAGGGAAGTGTTTAGTGGGTTCAGTATGGGAGATATTTTATGATCATGAAACTATTGTGTATGATATTATAGTGGTAGAAACATACACTTTGCATTTTTTAAAAAACTGATGGATCTTAAAGGACAAATTATTAAACAACACAAATATGTTAAAAATAAGACTGAGAAATTCCAGATGAAATGCAGTCTGTGAGAAAAGATCATAATTGTAACTATATTAGAATTTGCTAACATAATATCATTGAAAAGAATGAGGAAAAATAAAAGGTGTTGTCTTAAGTAAACTTAATAATGAACAGAAAATTAAAAACTGGATGAAGACTAAAAAAAACTATATACATGTGTATGTGTGTGTAAATAAATAAATATATATATATATATATATATATATATATATATATATATATATATATCCTGTACTTTAATTTATAAAGCTGTTTCCCAAAAGAATAACAGGTTAAAAATTCTGAAATTTCTATTCCTGTGTATAGTGAATAAACAAATAAGTAAATTAATGTTGGATGATAGAAGTGTAGAAGTGAATTTTCTCAGTATTAGAGTGAGAGTTTACATATAAGAAAAGAGTAAAGGCTACCTTGAAACATTTGGTACTAGATTAGAGTTGAATTTATGAATATGAACTCAAGGTATAGCTTAACTCACATATGATACATGGATTTTAAAGGACAAATTATTAAACAACATAAAGATTTCATAACATATGATACATAGATGTACATACAAGTAGGTAGATGTATCTGTGGATGGGTAGATAGACAGCCAGACTGACTGACTGATAAATCTATGTTCACATGGATTGCATACTAACATATATTTCGTAACTCTATCTGCTAAGCAATGATGCCCAAGAAACACCAAACACACCCAATGCCCAGGACTTAATCATTAATGCCATATTCTAATAAAATTTGCAGAGAGTTTTGGAGAGATTGTCAATTCTAGAAACATTTCCAGAAAGTGCTCAAAAACAAAATTAAGCAGGTATGTCAAGGGACACAGGATCCATCTTAGAGTGCTCCAAATAACCTTACCTGAAAATTTGTGAAACTGAAGAAATTCATAGTATTACCTGATAACTCAAAATCTAAAAGAAATATTAATTAATTTATACTGATATAAATGATTCAATAAATCAATGCATGAGAGAGAACAGACTAAAGTTAAAGATTACAAAATATTTATTTAGGCACCCTTTATAACAGTGCTGCATTACTCCACATCCCTTAAATTGGACTTCACATCAGGTTCATTATTTATGATTATAGTATAGAATGGAGGAGGAAATCAACTTTATAGTAGATGCACCTGACAAAAACTTCTTCAGCCAAATGATCAAGGACAACATCAATGATGTCATGTAAATAACATGTGTCCTTTATACAATGTGAGGTTAAGATCAATTTACTTTTCTGGTGCTCACATATGACATATAACTCCAGTCTAAGTTTGAGAGGAAAAAAAGATAAAACAAAATGAAATCTAAGAACATTCTACAAAATACATTACTCACATTTCTCAGATGTTTCAAGGTCCTCAAAATAAAAGACTGAAAAAAAAATTCCAGTGTTTAGAAGATTCTAAGGTTTCATGGTAAATAAATGTAATATGAAATCCTGAAACAGAAAAAAAGGACACTAGGGAAAACTATGGAAAGCCAAATCAAGCTTGAAATTTAATCCATTATAATATGATAATATTAGTTTCAAAATGAAACTATAGTATATTGTTAATAATGAAAAAAATAGTGTGCAACATCCTTGAAACTTTTCTGTAAAACTATTCTAAAATTGTATAAAAGCTTTAATAAAATCAAACCATCGAAATAAATGGATAGGGCATCATAGAGGTCAAGTGAGTGTTGGTTCCACATCCATCATATGCTGCGCTGAAACCAGTTTCTTTCCTGGTACAGACCCTGATGATGACATATTTCTTTTCTACACAAGGGTCACCCCCAGTTCCTGTAATAAGTTTTATAGCTTTTATCTTTACAGAAGTTATGAGTTATAGTTTCAAAACTTTTTCCTCAGGAGGCTCCATTACCCTCTATAAATCCATGAATGGAAATAAATATATTGGTTAATGAATATGCTTCATTCTGCCAGGTAACATGCATTCCATTGCTGCAAAGATATCTACCTCACCTCTCCAACACAGTCAAACCCCAACTTTTTCTAAACAAAAAATTCTCTTTGATTTTTGTTTTTTCACAATGTAATTTAGCATACAAATTCATTATGGTAAGAAGATGATGGTGTTTTCTCCATTAATATGGTACCTGATTAGAATTAGAAGATTAATGTGAGCATGAAAGGTACGACATTTAACTCAAACTTATAAATTACGTTTACATTGTGTTTTCTGTCAATATTCTTACTTTTTCAACTTCTATGTTCACTAATAGAGATTACAGTTCATGTAATAGTAATGTACTTGTGCCTACTTTCTGCAGTAGGCAAAATAACTGTGTCCAGTTGAAAGATAAACACAAGATACCACTTTTTCATGCTAAATCAGTTGCAAGTATATAACAACTGCCTTTCATTTAGCCATCACTTTATTTTTATGCCTACAAACTGGTAATATTATAAAGTGAAGTTAATATCTAATCCAGTTTCTTTTCCCCTTATTCATTCTTCCCATGTCAAGTCAGAAATAACATGCACAATATTTTTATGTGAATAGTTTTTCAACACATGAGTTATAATCTCTTTGGAAATTTTAAATAAAAAATGAATAAGGAAAATGTTTGAGGGTCAATTTTTTACACCCACATCGAAATCACACTATGTTAGTAGTTCTTCCTCTTTATGGATTCTAGAGAGATAATTACATTCACTGATTCATTCATTCATTCATTCATTCAACAGTTTACCAAGTCTGTTCAGTTTTGGGCACTTTCATTATATTAGGAACAAACCCATTAACATTTCTACCATTATGGAGCTTACACTTTTATGAAAAAGACTTAGTGTGTAAGCAAACATGAAATATAATATGCAGTATTAACTGATCATGATGTGAATGATTAAAAAAGAGATTAAAAATTTCGGGATTTAGAGTGGGGTACAGTTTTATATTTAGTGATCAACAAAAACTCAAAGAGAAAGGTGCAATTCAATTAAAGATCTGGGACTTACAGGAATATCTGAAAGCAAGACAACCTGGGAAGAGAAAATGAGGAAGGAGCATGTCTGGTGCATTATGAAAATAGGGAGGAGAATAGTGGTTTTAGAGCAGAGAGAATTTATAGCAGAATAGAAACTCATGAGGTCATAGAAATTACAGGAGACATCTCACAAATTATTGCAAGAACTTTGATTTTTACTCTCGGAAGGATGGAAAATACTGGAGTAATTTAAGTTGTATATTGAGATGAAAAGACATGTTTTAAGAGTCATTCTAGTTACTATGTTCAGAATAGAACAAAGGAAGCAGGGGTGAAAGCTGGGAGCACAATAGTATACGATGATGGTGGCTTGGATTAACAATGATAATGTAGTACCAGGGACTTGACAAGGCCCTAAGAAACTTAGTGAAACAATGACTTAAAATAAGAAGAAAAAAAAAAAGGACTGGGGCTGTTGCTCAGTGTGTAAGCACTACTGAGTTCAATTCCTGGTAATAATAATAATAATAATAATAATAATGTAATTTTTACTGTGTTCTCAATGTTTAGTAACAGGATTTGCTGGTAGATTTGGTATTGGGAGTTAAAGAAATAATGAAGCCAAGAATCACACTGAAATTTATGACTTCAGTAATAAGAAGTATAGAATTAACATTTGCTGAAATAAGGCAAATAGCAGGAAAAACATATTTGGAAGTTATAGTAGAAGTGAAATCTTGAATATGATATGTTTTAAGTAGTTAACAGGACAGGACAGTAGCAAGAAGTTATCAAGAAAAAGTTGAAATACCCATCTAAAGTCCAGTGGAATACCAAATTAAAAATAAATATTTGGTAGTTGTGGAAGATTTTTATTAGTCTGACGAAATACTTGAGAAAATCAATTCAAATGAAGAAAAATTATTTTGGCTCTTAACCTCAGAATTTTCAGTCCATAATCTGCTGGCTCCATCATTTATGGATCTGTGCTGACACAGTATATCATGGTGAAAGGGCACAGAGGAGTGAAGCTGCTCAGTTTATTGCACATAGGAAGGGGAGAGAGGGGAGGAGGGGAAAAAAAGAGGGACAGTGAGGAGTCAGGTAGTCAGGCATAACTCATAGTTCTCAAGGGCATGACCACAAGGACCCACTTCCTTCAACCGTGTTCTATTTTCTATAGTTTTTATTACCTTCCAATATTCATTCAAATTATGAATTCATAAATGGATTAATCCACTGATAGAGTTAGAACCTCTGATGTTCCAATCATTTCCCAAAGGTCCTGCCTCTGAACATTGCTACATTTAGGATGAAGTCTCAACACACTTCAGATCCAAATGATAATAGTAGCTGTAATTATATAGATGAGTTTTAATACCATGAGATATTAAAATGAATGAAACTGAAAACAAAGGTAAGAGTGAAAATATCTAGTACAGAGCCCAAGATTTTTGATCAATGAGACAAGGAATCAAGGTTTAAAAAGCTGAAAAAGAGTCATAAAAGTAGAAAAATCATACAAAGCATTTGGGTTATATCTACTGAGAGCTTTCTAATGAGAGACTCATATTCTGCATTATGTGACTCCTTCATTAGGAATCTAGCTGATTGGACTAGCATTAAATAACTAATGTACAAAAGGGTTATGAAGACTAGTGATGTGTGACCTGGTTCAAATAAATGAGTGGGGACAACAACAAAGTGGTCTCCATTAGTTTTGAAGTAAAGAGATAAGATAAAGAATACAGAAAGAATGTATTCATGAAAGTAAATCTAAAGATACTGAGAATAGTATTACCAAAAACTAACATCCACTCATTTACTGCTTCACTCATTTAATAAACATTTACTGAATATCTATTTAATGTCAGATACTTTTCACTAAGGGACATAGGGAAGTGAATGAAGGAAGCTTGGGATGTGTCAGGAACTAAAAAGATAAATGACATGGGATGTTAGTTTCCAAAGTGTTCATTGGAGTGAGAGAAACCTGAAAAAGTTCTTATCAGATTAAACTGAGTCTTATGGGCTGTATGAAAGTTTAGATCATCACCTAAGGAAAAATTCACTGCCTCCAAACTGTCTTAAATAATTCAATGCCATGATATCATGCATATTAAAAGATGTTTCCTTCTGAAAGCATTTCCGAGAATGAATTCAAGAAGGATAAATGTAAAGTGGGTATAAGGGCAAAAGTTAAGTTTCTAGTACAGAAGTGTAGGTGACTGATGATTGGTTATACCAAAGATGGAGAGAGCAATAAACGGGTGAATTCAGAATATATTTAGGAGAAAAATATATTAGTCAAAATATTAGATGTGAATGATAAGGAAGTGAGATTCTTACACACCATATCAACAGAAAATAAAAATTGAAAGTATTCTTAAGTAAACCGCATCACTAAAGAAATGAGTTTAATGTTCTCTGCAAGAATAAATCTTAAGAAACCCATGAAGAACAAAAAGAAGAATGCAAAATATATAAGAAAAAACAACCTTCCTTCAGTTGATTCTTTACATATATTCCCAAAGAATTCTAGGATAGAGTACAAGGCCCTACAAACAGGGTCATATGGAGGGAAAAATTTTATGCCCGCTTATAAAATTTAAAAGCTTTATTTCACATAGACTTGCATAATGCTCCTTTTAAGTTAGCCAATACCATGAAATCCTATGACATAGAATATTTGTGTATATAGTAAAATTTTGACAACATGGTGATAATTGTAACTATTCATCAGTAAACTTGATTTGTAATGTGTTATTTCTGTATAAGTTTACAAAGGTTGTTAGAGCTGGATTTTTTAATAAAACTACTTGGTACTGCCTAAGTTTTTTTTAAAGAAAACATTTATTATTTTCAACAGTGCACAGTCCACAAATAATCAATCCCTTGCTGCACCAGATGTGATAATTTAAAATGAAAACACAACATTGAGTTCAAAATTCTTCCATAGTAAGTTATGAAATAAACTGGGAAGTGGATGTCTGGAGGGAAAAAGGATTGTTGCATGCACACTTGGTCACTTCTATAAATGAATAAATTATGAAGACAGGCAGAAGCCCTTATCAAAATCACCATAAACCCTAAATCCTTCAACAACAATTGGATTCTATGTTGAAAAAACCAACATCAAATGTCGTTCCCTTTATTTTCTTAGTATAGTAAATAAGATGATTATAAATCTAGACCAAAAACAGAATTTAGTACTATTTATTTTATAAAAATTTATAATGAAAGAACAGCAGTCTTGAAGTATTACTCTGTTTTATGGGTTAATACTTGTTTAACTGAAATACTGCTATATTGATGTTCATTTGTGTCTTTTTTTTTTACAAAAAATATGCACATTACAAAGGAAACTTAAATGAAATAAATTGACTCACTAGTAATTTAAGTGTTGAAAAGGGGCTCAGAAGGTATTCACTTTTCGGTTACAACATATAAAGCCTTGAATTCTATCTATAAGCTACATGACCATTATCTCCCCTTCCTTCAAAAATAATTTATCTGAATTAATATTATTTGTTCTTTTAATGCACAGTGAAATGTTAGTTTCTCAGGTTAATTTTCCTAACTCTCATCCCACTTCCATTTGGGATCCTATAATATGGTTTAATATTTTCCTAAGTTTACTTATGGAATTGTTAACAGAATTCCAATTATATAATTATTTATATGAGTATTTATTTAATATTTGAATTGCCAAGTAGCATGTAGCTTCAGGGCAGTAGAGAGAATCTCTGTTTTGTTCCTAGTAAACTCGTATTGCTTAGCAAGTTCCCTGAAATATATTAGGTTACTCACATTTTGAATAAAAATAAATATTTTTCATCAGTGAAAACAAGCATAAACTTGTTAAAGATTTAGGTTTTATTGGTTGGTTTTATTATGTTTCATCTTTATATTTTGTTAGAAATGAAATAAAATAGCATAAAATTTACCATGATGTTTGATTTTTATAATATTTATGGTAAAATGAAGTATATGTTTAGTAATAATTATTTTTGGAAAATGTATTCTGATTAGTTGTCATGTCTTAGAGACAAATACTTCATAAAAACAATGTGATATGATTGACAAACTCTCAAAAAGAAAATATACTTATCAAAATGTACAACTTTCATTTCAAAATATTAAATCAAATTTTACATAATTTGCCATCATTCTAGACATGTCTACTCAATAATTTGCCTCTCATAATTTATAAATTATAAAAACACCTGCCCTTATTTATATTCACATGTATTGATGTGTTTGTCATTCTGAATTACAATGTTACTGAGTCTGAAAACAAACTTATGTAATGGTAAAAACAATATTAAATCAGTATCTTAAATTTTCCATTTGTTTTCCTCAAGAGATCAGCATGATTCAGAAGAATGATGCTCATTATAGTAGAAAAATTTTCTTCTCTTTTATAATTGAGATAAAAGTGTATATATTTTTAAGCTCAATGGAGCACAATGAAGAATTTTATAGACATTTAAAATTAAATTGGAGGGCTGGGACTGTAAATCAATGGCAGAGTGTTTGCCTACCATGTGTGAGATACAAATAAAATAAAGGCATTCTGTCCATCTACAACTACACAAAAAATTAAAATTAAATAAAATAAAACTGAAGTTTATTATTTTCTGAAAGCTTTTGTGAATGAATTTCTTTCTAATCTACCATTTTGAAATATTTGATTTTTAAGAAATTGAGACACACTCTTCCATTCTTCTTCTATAAATTGCACTGGACCATAAAGCAAGAAACCAGAATCTATTCCTGGTATTTTAAGTGATATTCTAGAATTCCTTTCACAGTGGTTGGATTGCTAGTTATCAATTTATGTGCCTGAAATAGTCTGTTTAATGCCACTCTTCCCAGCTAAAAGATAATCCTCAAATTTCTATGGATTAATCTATTACAGTACCTATTTCTATAGGTGTTCAGTAATAGTTGCTGAATATTGACTAACACACTCACTGATTTAACTGAAATATTTTCCCTCATTTCTACTTTGGAAATAAACTGTATTGTCTCATAGTATTGTCATAGGATTAAAAAAATCCAGGAAAGTGAGGTGTTATTATCTTAGCAAATATCACTTTTATCTGGACATGTTAACTTTCTTTTGCCTTTTACTAAAAATACAGTACAAATATTCCATCTGCCAAAATCACTGTGGGTCAAATTTTACAAGTGGCATTTTGAACTTTGGTTGTATTTAAAATCTTTTGACATGAATTGCTGTATCGCAAGAGCCATCAATCCTGTAGAATTTTCTTTATTTTAATGACTTATGTAATTTTTCTTCCTTTCCATCTTTGGTGCAACTTTGTACCTATTATTGATTTCATTGCAATAATTTCCAGGTATTCTTCCAATTCTTCTTTGACCTTGTAAATAAACTGTGATGAATTTACCAACTATAATTTTAAATTATGAATTATCTGATTAGTTTTTTTTAATTTAGTCCATGCAACATCTTTAACCTTACTATTACTCTTCAGTTCCAATGAACATTTTTTTTTTTTTTGCTGAGAAATGTCAGGCTTTCAATTCACTATTCTTTATTGATTTTTTTTTCTTGTCTTGCAACATTCATCTATGTTTCTAGGTACAGCTAAAACCTCATACTTTGTCCCCAAATTATGAATATTTTGAGACATAATATGATTAATCATAGGAAAGAGAAAAAACACTGTGTAAGCTAACATTGCTTGGATCTATCCTATTAGTAATTAATGTGATTTCTTATATATTTTGTCTGATAATTTACAGCAAGTTGTCCTTATGAGTGGGATTGTATAACAAACAGATACAAATAGCCTTGAAGAATCTGTCTTCAAATTTCATGACATTGTGAAATAAAATCAAAATATAACACCAGATAAATTTCAAAGGACTAAAGTAATCGGATGAATCTAACTAATTTTTTTTAGAACATGAAAGTAAAATTTAAGGAATAACTGAAAACAAGTATTTTAAAAATATAACTTATGTATCATCTCTTTGAATTCTTAGGAAAACTGAATTCCTGTATTTGAAAGACCAGACCATTGTAAAGTATAGAAATCATGTGAGTTTTACTATTTTTATATTAAAGATATTTAACTTATTATGCACAACATTTGCATTCATATGTTAAGAAATTTTTGAAAAAGAAAATCACAATCCCACATCATACTATCAAGCAAATATATATAATTTTAGTGATTTTTAGTATTTTGTATATAGTTAGAATATTTATGACTTCGAAAGTATATTTTGTTTAGTGTTATATTTAAATATTTTCCAATTTTATGAAACACTTCTCTAAACTTCATAATAGTGATACACATTTAATCGTATATGTAACTGGGTGAACCTAACTTATTTTTTCAGGATACAAATGTAGTCATATGATTTCCCTTAATCACATTGACCTCCTCCTGGCCCTATTAACAGGAAATCCATTATTTTTCTCCTGAGACTACCCTTGCCTGGAATCATTTAAGAACCCCAAGCATAGCTTATTCAATCCAAAATATTCAATGATATTTTCAAATATAAAGTGGAATGATAACTACACAATTAATATATTGCTTTGGTCAGTGTCATAGAAAGTTGCTAACAGATATTGATTGCATGCAATACAGGGGTTGCTAGTCCAATGTAGCAAGTACTTACTGACTGGTTGAGGCACCTGGTCAAATAGTAAATGATACATCTTGCTGCCTAAGGATTACATTTGTTTTTATCTTCATGACTTCATACTTAGACATTTCTTAAAGACTACCAGAATACCAAGTATTGAGAGGCTTCCAGAGCTAATCGTAGGCTTTACAAAGAAGCAACATTACCTCATACACATTTAAATTCTGTGTTGCAACTGGACTCACCAAGGCAAACTTCTTCCTACATGATGTGATCTCATATATACTGTGTTATTCTTGTCAGGGGAACAAATTTTTTTCAGTTCATCATGAAATGATAACTGGGAAAATATTTCTAATTTGAAATTCTAATAGCAGTTTCTCTTCCTACAGAGAGTTGTCCAATGTTTTCTGTACAAATTGGGGAGGTTTATCCTTCATTACCTTATTCGGGAATTGTGTATTGAGTACCTACAATGTATAAAATATTCTTACAGTGTTTGACTGTTTGTAGTTATTGCAGTATGAAAAAAAACAACAAAGTTATCTACTCTCCTGGAGCTTATTTCTAGTGGTAGAAACATAAATTAAAAAGATTAATTCAATAATGAATAAATAATAGGCAGTAAGTAGTCCTTGGGCAGGCATGAAATTTATGCTAATAATTCAGGGTTAAGAAAGAATGAATCATGAAAACATATAAGTGAAGAGTGTTTCAGGTAGATTTCAAGTAGTATAAATATCCTAAAACTAGAAGATGCTGTATGTATTCTTGGAAGAGAAACAAAATAAGTATAGCTGAGGTTGATGAATTTGTCATTCTAAAAGAGACATAACTGTGGGCAGAGAGGTGGGCTTGTGATAAAACAGGTAGGGCCTTTTAGCTAAATGATATGTTTTAATTTTGTTACATGCAATAGAATGCCATGGAATACCATGGATTTTAAGTAAGATAGTGTCATTGCTTTATTGTTTAAAGATTACCCTATGATGTAGAGAATGAAATGCGGATCGGTTAAAGTGGAGCTAGGGAGAATAATTAGGAGGCAATTGCCATAACCCAAGCAAGAGCTAATGGATTTTAGACACTATGAAGAAGGACAAAATTGGACAGATATGAAAATTGATAGAAAGGATTTTAATGTAGCAATGAAAGCATCTTACACAAAGTAAAATAAAATAAAGACACAATGAACAAATAACTGAATCTCATCAGAAAAATAGATTGTTTTTAAAAATAAAATTTTCAGACACTGAGGAATACAATTTACTAAAATTTGAAAATGTCTACAGGATTTTATCAGTAGTATGAAATGATTATAAAAATAAAAACAGAGCTGGCATGGGTGGTACATCCCTGTATTCCCAGTGACTCAGAAAACCAAGGCAGAAGGATTGAAAGTTTGAGGCCAGTCTTAGGAACTTAAAAAGACTGTGTCTCAACAAATAAAAAAGACTGGATATGTAGCTCTGTGGTAAAGCACCACTGAGTTATTCTCCAGTGCTGCAAAAATTTAAAAATAAATAAAATGCAAACAGTACAAAGAATTTCAGAGTCACATCTACTTGAAACCTGCTTCCTAAAACATTGCAATCACTATGAATCAGTTGAACAGACTTCAATCTCATTTTTATTTACTTTATCTGTTAAATGGATATTTGATACTGGCATCAATCTATTAATGCATTTTTGTATATATCTATTTACTTTTCATCTTATTCAAAAGTCAGGAAGTTTATTGACATAAACACAATGCAGTAAGATAAAAGGATTAAAGTAAGAAACACTGAGAGCAGTGGGAATTTGGAAAATATGCTCCAATATGTAAAGGTTTACATGAAAAAATGAATTTAGAACCAGATATATATCTACAATTAAAGCGATTTGTAATATTGGTCAACTTACATGAATTCTAGTAATCTGTTTTCTGATGCATATAATGGGAGTAGTAATAAACATCAACAGTTGATGAAAATGTTACAGAAAATATATGTAAATTGCGATAAATACATTGAGTATAAATTACTGAAGAAAAGCAATTCTTCGAAAACTATAATAAGGCCAATTTATATAATGAATTACATAATTGTACTATAGTTTAAACCCTATAACATCTTGCAGCAAATATTTTATCAGCTAAAGTAGCGAGAATTGTTAATCATATGCTCTGAAAATTACCTAGCATGCCAGTGGCCTATGTTGCTATAAGATGGAATTTTTTTCTTTAATCATCACCAGACTTTAAGTAATTATTAAAATCTTCCTATAAAATTTAAAGTTAACGTGACCATGAAGCTTTATGAGTATTTGTTGATAATATATTTTTAAGTACACTTTTATAAAACTTTCTAAAAGTATTTAAAAAATGACAATTTGTTTTGGAAATGCTTTTGTCATTTATTCTGAACAAATAATACAAATTGCATGTTTAGTTGTCAGTTAAAGTTTTATTTTAAAATATCCCCACAACTCACACACAGATGCATTAGCATGCACATACACACATTTACATACACAAAAGGATAACAAATAAAAATAATAATCATACTTATAACAAATCATGTAATGTTTGCAGTCAGGAAAATTTTCAGGGAAGAATTAACTTTGGTTTAATTGTGAGGAAACTTAGCTTCACTAGAACTTTTAAATCTTTATAATTCCTGGTTGTTTTATCTATAATTTGATTTTTTGTTTCCTATTAAATTTCCTAATATTCCCTATTCCCTGATAGTTTCCACATATTCATTCTAGAGTTCATCAAATATTTATTGAGTATCTCTTTGTATCAGGCATGGTGTAAGACCCTGGGATTTGGATTCATGAGTGATCATAAACAACAATAACAAACTTTCTACTTACTTGGAGATGATATTCTATCATTTTAACTCAAGGACTCAGATGATTAGACAATAAACAAGCCATGTGTGTGAGTATATGTGTGTATGTGTGTGTGTGTGTATGTGTGTAGTTTGTATGTGTGTGTGTCCTGGGATATAAAAATAAACTAGGTAAAAGGAATAGGGAATGCTAAGGTAGGCCTGGAATCTGCATATAAGTTGATCTTGTGACTTCCTATGAAGTGGAAGCTCTGGGAAAACATCCACTTCCAAGCTTGTTTTTGTTGTTGGCAGAATTTAGTTCCTTGTAGTCACAGAACTGAGGTCCTCATTTCCTTATTGTGTGGCTCGCTCAATCAACAATCAGCAATAGTGCATCAAATCCATTCTGTGCTTCATTTATATTTAAAGTTCAAATCTTTGACTTCCTCAGTCACCTTGAGAAATCCCCCTGCATAATGGCTCATGACATTATGCCTCATATAGTCTTTCTATATGAAGATTAACTGTGCTATACAATATGGTTTAATCATGATTAATAATGTTGTTACTTATAGGTGTAATATTATGCAGCAGATTTATGGAATTTATTTATTTCACATAACTGATTGAAAATGTATACCCATTGACAAGTGACGACTACAAGTTGTCCTTTTCTCTCGCCCTCTGGCAAGCACCATTCTACCCTGCTTTTCTGAGTCTGGCATATTTGAGAACTTGGAGAACATTATACTAATTGAAATAACATGAGACACAACTTACTTTACAGAAGGACAAACACTGCATGATTCCACTTAAATGATATAATAGCATCATTACATTCTTTTAAATGCTTTCTTCACTGTAAGATGGATGTGAGAAAAAAAAAATAGAATAGCGTTACCCTAGATTAGGTAGAGAGAAGTGATGGGAGGGAAGTGGAGGGGATGGAGAGATAGGAAGGATAGTAGAAAGAAACAGACATTATTATTACTGTGTGTATATACGTGACTGTATGGCCAATGTGATTCTGCAACCTGTATTCTCAGAAAAATGGGAAATTATATCCCATCTGATTCAAATGTATGATATGTCAAGGTCATTGTACTGTCATGTTTAACTAAAAATAAAATTTTTACCCTTCAAAGGAAAAATAAATAAAAAGAAATAAAAAGAAAAAAATATTTTGAGGAAAAAAATAAAATGGGGAAGAAAAAAAAAGAGATGGATTTACTGCCAGAACTTTTCTTATCTTGTACAAATCCTATAATGTTAACTTTAGAGTTAAGATTTAGGATGGAGATTCCATAGTACAAAGCTTCCCAAATCTTAGTTTTAATCTGTTTTTCTTGGGTCTTGACATGAAGAAAGACATAGCTTTTGAAGGAACTTAGTGGATACCATTCTTTTTACTAGTTTCTCCAAGTCTGTGCTGGGAAAAAACATTTTCATTCATCTGATTGTTAGTCCATTCTGTCTCATGTACATATATGCTCTGTTTATTTTTTTTTATTTAGTGAATTACATGTGTTACATAGTTAAAGAATTTATGAAGTAGTATGAAACAAAAAAAACATCAAGTTTTATGATGTAGAGTATGTTTAAAATACAAAGTTAAAGTAGAGAATCTAATTGGGTCTTGACAATAAATTTAAAACTTCTGTAACATAATTTTACTAAAAGGGGTACAAAAAAAGCTGACTGAAATGACTGGAAAAATGGTTTTTGAAATACATTAAGGAAATAATATAGATGGATACTAAACTCAAAGTAGCCTTTGACCAAGAACTTGCTACTCCTGTTTTTATGTGGCTACCAAGGTTTTCCTGTTTAAAATTGTAGGGTGTAAACAAAAACAAACAAAACACTCAAAACTTAAGTGGCCAGAAACTTGAGAATGGTTTCACATTTTAAAATAAAAAGGTAAAAACAAAAACAACAAAAAAAACTATTTTAGCCAGAACAGTGACCTGATTTTCCTTATTTTTTGACCTGCACATCTAAAGTACTAATTTTCTTGTCCCTTATGGAAAAAATTACCCAAATTCTTATTTATAATTTTTAAAGGGGTATGAACCAACAATATATATACAAAGCTTGAAGAAATAGATACATAAATTATAAATAATTGGAGCAAAACTTTTCACTGTAAAGAGAATAAAGTTATAAATAGCTGGGGGAGGGTGCACTAGAATGAACCTCATAGTGGTGGATTAGAGTAAAGCACACAAGTGAACTTGTTTATTTTAATATAGAAAGGTGACAGATCATGATACATTGAAGAACAACAGATGATAGGTAGATGGAGATAGGTAGATATGGACCTATGCAGTAAATGTGTGTGTGTGTGTGGGGGGGGTGTTTGTATGTGTGTACATGTTCATGCTCATGTGTGCGTGTTATTGTATACTCTTAGGTTTGCTTGCTCTACCAGCTGTATGAAGTTAGGGATACCTCAGTAACAATGAAATCTTGATTTCTAAAGAGCATTCTTCATTAAAATCAACAAGACTTGGAGCAAGAAAAACATAAGATGGGCCTGAAACAACTCATGGTGCCGAGATGTAAAGGAGTTATCCAAAACAATTTATTGAATTGGTAAATGATTATTATAACAATAATAATTTCTTAGTTTTAAATAGATATGCTCCGGTTATATAATATGTTAATATCAAAAGAACCTGGATGAAAGCTTATGGAAACACTATTCCACATTATACGTTTGGAAATCTAAAATTATTTCATAATAAAATGATTGTTAATAATCAAATAATAAACTAATAAATAATAGGTATTTTTTTTCAATGACTGCTGTTTCATTTTTCATACTTCAATATGGTAAGTCAAACAGATATAGGAGCCAGCTTGAAAGATCCCTGACTGGTCAAATCTCAAAAATTTGAGCAACAAAATAAGTAATATTATGGTATAATATTACAAAAGAGCATAAATATAGAAGAATTTATACTAAAATAAAAATATTGAATAAAAATATAGATAAATGTCATCTAATTCAAAGAGTAGAATTTTCAATGATATATTTTGATACTTTCCTCCTCCACCCAGGAGGTGGCATCTTACGTCTCCTAAATACTCCCATTTAGTTTCAATTATGGATGGTCATACTCTATCATCCAAAGAAGAGAGTATGGAAGGGGAAAAATATAGTAACTTCTGGAGAGTGCTATAAAATACTACCCTAACCACATAGCCAATTGTAATATCACTGGTAATGGCATGTTGATATCATGCATTTCCTGATACATGATGTGATGAAATGGAATTTCACCTCTGTGGACTTAATCCCCAAACCCATCACCTTAATCCAATCATAAGAAAGTGATACCTGAAGTTAGTGATAAAAGACAAACCCTACTGAGGTAGTTCCTTCAAAATACCTAACCAGTTCTCTTCAAAAGTGTCCACATCATAAAAGTCAGGAAACTTTAAAAAACTGTCACAGATTTAAGAGGCTAATGACAAATTTCAATGCTGTATCCTGGATTAGATTCAGCAAAAGGAGAAAAAAGACATTGATAGGAAACGTGAAATTTATATCAAATTTGTAGTTTATTATTGTAACAATAATTTCTTAGTTTTAATATATGTACTACAGTTATATAATATGTTAATATCAGAAGAATCTAGATGAAAGCTTATGGAAATACTATTCCACATTATATTTTTGGAAATATAAAATCATTTCATAGTAAAGTGATAGTTAATAATCACAGAATACATTAATAAATAACAGTTTTTCAATGACTGCTGTTTTATTTTTCATATTTCAATATTTTCTCCCACATCTTCCAAGATAATATATAATTTGAGATGAAACTCACATTGTCATGAGCTTAGTCAAGGGTAGCAACATTTTGAGTTGATAGGGAGAAAAATATAGATTCAAGAGTATCTTTTTCTTAAAGAGTTTTAATATTTTTTATACAAAGAGTATCTGTGTGTATGTGTATGTGTGAGCGAGCGAGAGAGAGAATATGAATTACTCAAGTTCATGAGTTTTCCTTATTGACAAAATCCATTAGCACACTGGAATATAGGTACAGTCCATCAATTCCCCTAACTTTATTTCTGTGATTGATGGGTTTTTAGAAAAAATAAAATAAATGTTTTGCTAATGCCAGACAGACTGTCACATTTGACATTGGTTCACTGAGAGGGTATTTCCACATTCCAGATTGTGACAAATGAAAATATGTTCTGTACCAAAACCATGTAAGAAAGCTTGAAAGGTTCAGAAGCTCATTTCAGATAAAGTCCTTAACTTTATACTGATGTGAAATGCTACAGCAACAACCCTGAGCTGAAAGATTTTGGGGAACATGCTTTCTTATGAGATACCTAGAAGCATGTCCTTTTCTCCTAGCAATGCTTACAAATCAAACACTCTCACATCTGAAAGTCGATGTTTCTATGGATGATACTCAGGAAAGATCTTCCCTGTGGTTGAGGAATCATGAGCCTCTTTTGCTTACATTGACTCTGTTACCCACAGCCCTGATGAAAGTTAGAGGTGCAGACAAAATAAGAACTAAAGAAAACTAAAGTCGCCAAAGAATTATATTCTTTCCTAGTTTCCATATTTTCCCAGTTCCTCATCAATAAGTCATAAAGCAGGTAAGAACATGTTAGAAGGAAAATGACTTAACACTATAAAAAATTGAAAACTTTAACTTCTAGAGACGTGCAACTACTTTGTAATATTTCCAGTTCTATTTCTTCAGACTTGATAATTATATTAAATTCCACGGATTCAGAGAATGTTTTGAAGAGAGTAAAACTGCAGACCCATTTAGTAAATACCAGCCAAGAATGATTATAATTACAGGTTCGGTTGTGAGAAGCTGTCTGATGTGACCATGTAGTCCATTCTCTTCACTTGTGAATAGAATTTCCTACTATTCATTGCATGTATACTCCCCTGCCTGCTCTATCTTCTTCTCAGGGTGTACATTATAAGTTCTTCTTTAAATAATGATTGCAATCGGCTTTGGTCTGAACATTTGTGTCCCCCTACATTTCACTTGTTGAAACCCTCTCCCAAGGTCTTGGTATTAGGAGGTGGGACATTTGGGGACATAAGTAGATCACCAGGGAAGAGACCTTATGACTATGATCAATTCACTTACACAAAAGGTCCTAGAGAGCTTCTTCTTTCCTTCCGTCTATGAGGGCAGAGCAAAAAGGCCTTATCTAAGAGGAAGATGGCCCTCACTAGACATTTTTGATGCCTTGTCATCCTTTCTTCCATAACTGTGAAAACACATTTCTGTTCTTTAAAATCCACACTGCTTCTATTTTGTTATAGCAGTTCAAATGGAGTAAGACATAATTTCACCTAAAGAATTTCTCTAAGCTTTCCCTAGTCCTAGAACTATTCTGCAGTATTATATATTGGAGTGTCTCTCAGTTTTTGTTTTTGTTTTTCTAACATCATCCAAGCAACTTTTAAAAGTCATATCTATTATTATCAATGACTGGGAAATATTTACTTTTTATGCTGACTACTTTCATCAGCTTTCTAACTGCTGTGACTAAAAGACCTGACAAGAACAATTTTAAGATTGAAAAGTTTATTTGGAGGCTCATGGTTTCAAAGGTCTCAGTCTACCAACAGCTGGCTCCCTTCTCCTGGCTCAAGGTGGGGCTAAGCATCATGGCAGAAGAGTGTGGCAGAGGGAAGGGACTCATATAATGATTAAGAAGCAGAGATAGAAAGACTCCACTCACAAGATACAAAATACGTACCCCGAAGCCAAGCCTGCAGGCACCCACCTCCTCCACCCACACCCTACCTGCCTTCAGTAACACTCAATTAATCCCCATTAGGGATTGTGTTAATGTTTTCATAATACAAACATTTAAAACATTTTTTACCTCATTTCTCCTCTGAATCTTCTTGCATTGTCTAACTCCTGAGGTTTTGGGGGACAGCTCATGTTCAAACCATTAACACTTACTATGACACCTTTGTTTGCTACTTTAAGAACATCACTTGCTAGGTTCAGGGTGTTGCCCAGTGGTAGAGCACTTGTCTTGCATGTGCAAAGTTCGGGGTTAGATCTCTAGTACCATCAAAAAGAAACAAACAAAAACAAAACAACAACAACAACAAAAAGATTGTTTCCTGTATTATGAATATATGAGAATTACTTCATGGTTAAAGAAATGCTATAGGCTATTATTAAGATTTTAAATGTTTGTAGCTAGGTTATAAATGTTTCTTAATTTGGCCATTTTATGTCTTTGTGCTCACAATCTTTTTATGGTAGAAATTGCTTACTTGCCTAAATTTTTCAGAGAAAAATATAAACCTATTTTAAGTTGTTTTTTAGCTGTTATAAAATACATTATAAAGATTCATTATTGCTTTACATTTCCCCCATAGCAAGACAAATAAGTCTTCCCATATTGAAAATGACCAGTTTTACAAGGGGACAAATATAATAATGCATGCTAAGATATAGAACTTTCTAAGAAGGGAATCAAAGAATATTACCTAGAAAACATATAGCTAAGTTGCAAATATTCAGCAACTTTTTTAAGGATGGAGAAAATAAATTTGACTTTGGACCTGTGAAGGAAGTCAGGAAATAGAGGGTAGGTATTCACCTTTTAAGAAGAGAGACCCAGCAAAGTGATACTGGTACTGTGGGTTTTACACTGGAAGTGTATTGAATTCTAAAAGTGTCTATGGCAATAGGGTAAGAAGTTAAACAGAGGATTGTAGGAGTTCTGTGTTTGTAATTGGGTCTCTGATACTTTTTGTGATTGTGGCATGCTAGGTGGTTAGAAAGTTTCTGTGCAAAGGTACAGAATGCTGGACTACTGGGAAGTTTCTATGCAAAGGTACAGAATGCCTGGCTACTGAAAAACTCTTGTGTTAAAGCATGGGATGCCTGACCACAGTAGCAATGCTCTTCACCAGGGTTGGTCTTGATCTTAGGCACATAACTCCTGGGAATAGAAAAATTTGTTTGATAGATAACTGCAATGTTTCATCAACCTCTGGTGCTCCTGGAGCTGCCCACCTAATAGTAACTTCAGACAATGGACTTTCTTGAGAACCGTAGGCAGCTCCTAACATTGCATATTGTAACTGTGAAATGTAACTTCAGCATAAGCAACTTTACTGATACTCTAAACATAATATGGTTATTGTACTAATGACCTGATGTAACCTATTGATATAAATAAATGTGGCTGCTTGGACAAAGAGCCACTCTGCCACCTTCACTGGCCCTGGTACTTGCCTATGTCTCCTCTTTATTAAAATTCATTACAGAGGACTCCTGGTAAGTGGAGCTGAGTTTGCAGTCTCATACTACGATATTGAAAAAAATAAAAATCAGGAATTTTCTTTTTTTGGTACCAGGGATTTAATCCAAGGTGCTCTACCACTAATATGGATCCCCGGACCTACCCCCTTTTTAAAAATTTGAGACAGGGTCTTGTTATATTGTCCATGTTGACCACAAATTTACAATCCTACTTCAGCCTTATGATTTGCAGGGATTACAGGCATGCACCACCAAGAAATTCTAAAAATAAAAGTCCAGAAAATATCTTAGATTTCAGTTGGAAGTACCGGTGGGCTCTACTATTAAAAGTGAGTATAGTCCCTCTAAACAATCATTCAACCTCTACTGAACTCAGTCCCTTCTCATCAGAGGATAAATAGAAATCTCTTCAGAGGAAAAAACAATCATCTGGAGCCTCTATAATTTGAATTATCTGCCATTTTTATCAAAAATAACCATGTATGCAAAGAAAAGAACTAACTGAAAAAGTACTAATATAACAGACCCATAAATAACCCTATGTGGGGAATTATCATAAGCTGAATTTAAAAGTAAATTATCATAAATATAAAATGGTTATGAAGTTTAAAGAAGATTGAGCCTGTGTTTCAGTCAGTTTTTGCATAGCTATGATCAAACTACACAAGAGCAATGTAGATGAAGAAAAGTCTATTTGGAACTCACAGTTTCAAAGGTGTTTATCCATAGACGGTTAACTGCACTGCTCTGGGCCCAAAGTGAGGCAACACATCATGGGAAAAAGGATTAGTGGAGGAAAGCTCCCTAACTCATAGCAAGATCAGGAACCAGAGAAAGAGAGAGGCTCCCCAGGGGAATATGCACCCTTTCCCTTTCAGGGCATGGTCCAGTGACTCATGCTCTCCAGTCATACCTCACCTGCCTACAATTACCACTCATTCCATTCAAGTCAGACCAACTGATTAGGTTACAGCTCTCATAATATAAACATTTCATCTCAGAATATTCATGCTTCAACAGGAGATATTTGAAGACCCTTATATATAAATGATAGCAAGAATTCCAAGAAAGAATTAGTTAACAAAAATACTGAGAGATATAATATGTAGTAAATGTGGAAAAGTTTATATGAAAGATTTAAATCAGTAATATATGTATACTTAGATTCCCACAGAAGACAAATTAGGAGAATAGGGGGAAATATTGGAGAGGATAATATATAAGAATTTTCTGAATCTCTCTCTATAAGGCCAAACATATGTAAAGAAACTCTAAAACTTGTCAGAGAAGATAAATACAAATATAGTTAAAGATTTCATATAACTGATATTTCACTATGTGAAAAAAATAAGAGATAAAATATTTCCCCATATCAAAGAGAAAAATATTTGATAAAATTCAATATAAATTCATGGTAAAAATATGAATCTTAGTAAGTTAAAACTAGAAATTGTTATCCTGAATTTTAAAGGGAAAAATTTCCAAAAGCTACAGCAACCATATGGTGAAGTGCTAAAATTTTTCCCGTATGGACTGAGAATCAGACCAAAGAACACCAAATATCATTACTTCTACTTAATTTTTCTTGAAATATTAGCTAATTAATGTAAGTAGGCAAGAAAAATGTACAAAAGTCACAAAAAGCTGCAAGAAAAAAAAAAGTCTGAAAACATTATTAGTTGAAGAAATATAAGCCAAAACACAAGTGGAGAGGAAATCTGGTAAATTATACAATACTTAAAAAGAAATCAATAAAATAATATTGAATGAAACAAAGAACACCTGAGTAAATAAACAGAGTGGAATAAAAAGGCCAAAATGAAAACAAGATTTTGTCTTTTTCTAATACCTGTAGGAAATAGTTATTTATTTTAAATTGATAAATAACATTCATATAACCTGTGAAGTATGGTAATCCCAAATATGTACAGCTAAGTAATTCATATTTGTGGCATCTATATAATCCCCACCTCAATGGAGGTTTAGATTGCTTTCAGTATGCCAAATGCATTGCTTACATACATCCCCAGTCTATAGCACTTTCCAATGTAATTGCATTCAACTTTTACTTTCACTTTTTATAAATAAAACTGCTTTTCTTCAGTAAAAGTAGGTATATTTTTGTGACTGTATTACCTTTTCTATTTTTATGTTTAGTTTTATCTATCTTATTATACAGAGCAAATGTGTTTATTCCTTTGTAAGGTGCTATGTAGAATTATTCTATTAATTTATTTTATTATTTAAACACAACTTTATTTAATTTTTTGTTTATTGTTTTCCATTGATGTACCCTGTGATTGTTTCCATTTTGTTAGCTGTGAAGAAATTTCCTGTAACATTTTTTTGCATGTATTTTTGTGCACTTATGATCTTACTCCTCTTAGATATATAATTTGGAGTAGAATTGTTAAGTTTATGGTGAATGTAGAATTAACTAGATTTCTGAAGTGTTTATACTATTTTGCCTTACCATGGGTAATGTGTCAGAGTTGCATTGTTTACTTATCTGCATCCATGCTTAATATTTGTTATGTTTTAAATTTTTCTTATTCTGATACATGTATGATTATGTCTCATCATGATATAAATTTGAACTTCCAAAGTGGCTACTAATGTGTATCAGTTTTTAAAATGCTTATAAGTCATTTCAATATTTTTGTGAAGTATTGATTTTTTCCTCCTTTTAAAAAAGTGGGTTCATATTTTTACTTGTTAATACACTACATACATGATGTGTATACATGATATTGAAGGAAACACAATTTTAATTAATTCCTTCCCATAGCAAATGACATCTACAGTAGAATTGATATACAAATTGTATATGCAAACTGAGTGTATATGTATATATATACACATACACACTATATATATATACATATATGTGTTTATGCAAGTTTGTGTATGTATATACATTCATGCATGTATGTACACATGTATTTATATGTACGTGTGTATGCATATAACTGTATGTGTGTGTCATATGAAGTGCATTGGTAAAAACAGTGATGCAGTTTTGAGAAATGTATCATTTAATAGTATTTTTATTGTTCAACCATAGATTTTACACAAACTAAAATATGCTCTTGATTTCAGTAGAATATATATATATATATATTTGAGCCATATGTCCAATCTTATTAGAAAATTATAGTGTTTGTGGCCTGGTCTATTGTTGAATATATGTCATTGTACCACTGCCACAGTCTCTGACTGGGCACAAATCACAAGCCTCCACACAGCTTGTAGATTCAAGCAGCAATTCTTTATTCCCGATCTCACACCAGCCTTCTACAAACACATTCTGGGGAAATCCACGTTCTCTGCCCAAATCCACACCTCCACTGGGCTTCTGTCTCCCAAATATATTGTCTGACCCTAAGAACTCAAGAGGAACTCAGGCAGCAGGATATATTATGCTAAACCGGGAACACCCTAAACACAGATCCGCCCTGGTCCTTGAGCAAGGTCACCTTACATGCAATGTCGCTGCAAAATGTCCTATTTCCACGAGTCCTTCCACTAAAGAAACATGGGGGTACGCTGGCAAGGAAATTGTCATACCTACTTGGCTGATGGCTCCCAGCATACCACATGACTTTAAATTTTATTTTATACATATATATATATATATATATATATATATATATATATATATATTTTATATTATACATAAAATTAATGTGTTTATATATGTGTATATGTACATATATATCCATCTGTGTGTATACATGTAGATATAGATGTATGTATATAGACATGAATATAGTTTATGAATCTTATAGTGCATATAGCTAGGGTGAATATCCTTCTCAAGACTGCATCATTTTTCAGGAAACCTGCAATCATATCGTTGAGAGAGCATAGATTTTTCTGTCTTTGCAGTGTATAGAATTGCACCAGCTTTTTTCATTGACAAGCCTGGACATTGAGGTCTAGGTCACAAATCAAATAAGTGTGTGTGTAGGTGTGTGTTCCTGTTCCTGCATCTTCTTTTACTTCTTATTCTTCTACTTGCTAAATCTATGCCAGTTTCACTTTGTCATAAACACTATAGCATTATAGCAGTTCTTGACATTTGGTTGGGTCAATGCTCCAACTTAATTATTCAATTTCTTTTAGTGAAGTGTAAAAGGCAGGTATAAGATATGTATAAAGTATATTCATGTAAGCAATAATTTTAATTGCCCTCCATAGCAAACTTATTCACAATTGAATTGATGAGCTTTACTACATATGTAAACAAGGAAATATTATACAGAAAAGATTTACATATGTAAAAATGGTTTAATTTTACAAATAAAGCATTCATATGAAATAATACATACTATATGAAACTGTAGTTTTAGACAAAACTAAAATAGACTACATGATTGCTATTGTAGAATATTCATAAAAAATTAACAGTTATTTTTAGACATTAGGTTAGTGATACTTTGGTCTAGATTAACTCACAGCATACTTAGTAGAGGGAGGTGCCTGGGCATCTGGTATTGTTCTATTTTCATTTGGCTACAATGGCAGATTCACCTTGCTAAAGTCATAGGTTCATATATGATTTTGTGCCAATTTCAGTAAACAATCTTTGTTTTAGATTACAAAAATTTAAAGCTAAATTTTAATAAGTGAACAGAAATATCTAGAGAAAAAAATTAAATTATTATTTTTCCATTAGAAATTCTTTAATAATGTAAATGTTATGAAAATTAGGACCATTATACCTTATTCTTTCCAAAATCATCAACTATTATTTCTACTTTTTTTTTTAACTTCAGTGTATTCGAGAATGGTTTTCTCTGCCTACTTTTATAGAAATATCATGATTGTTTTTTTCTAGTTCAATTGGGGCTTCCATGCTTTGCATGGAAAGTCAAAAAAAGTTGTGGGAAACAACTTGGTAATCTGAAAAAAAAATTAACATAGAGATTTATGCTTTATGTTTCCCAATGACTAACATCAAGAACTGTTTGTCCTAAATAAAACTATTCCTTTATTTATTTTTTTCTGGTTTAGAAGGATTTGACAAAAACACTAAAATTCAGTAAAAACCAGTGAAACAAGAAACAATGAAAATGAGTTGCTCATCATTCTCTAATAACCAGTTCAAAACACATTTTGGATTGGCCTCTACAAATACAAAAAAAAAAGCAAAATATTCAGGTACTTTTCAGATTTTTTCCATCCGATATGTGATTTGATTATATCTCCAAAAATAAAAAAAATAATGTAAACACTTCCAAATCACAAATTATTTTATATAATTTTTGCCAAGGATAACAGAAAATGTTGGCTAACTAAACTGAATTCAGCACACAGGCCAGAGATGGACCTATCATTTATAAATAATATAATAATGAAATTTTAAATGTGATCAATATATTTATAAGTAATTCCTGAAACAGATCCAAATTCTAAGTATTGCAAACAAATTAGAAAAGGAAGGATATTTCATATAAATTGATTTTAGCAAATGGCATGCTCAGAATGTGCAATAGCCAAGTATTATTTAATTTTGTAACTTGTGTTTAAAAGAACGCAACCAAACTATTATACACATTTTACAATATCAAAAATGCAGTACCATCATGCACAGAAAAAATAATATTTACTTTTAATTTATACTCACAATGTATACGATAATGTAGGAAGAATCCTTTCTAGAACCCTGTTTATATATCTAAAAATATTAAATATTATTATTTAACACCAACTCCCCCAGTCCTTAAAACGCATACAAAATTAAAGCAAGTGCTTTATAATTTTTATAGAATTGATACATCATTTAATATTAAAATTAAAGGAAAACACACACCAAAAAATAAGGATTATAAAAGTTAAATAAGTTGTCAATATCCACATAGGTAATTAAGTTCCTAGGCAACATCTCCACAGACCTGTATAAATCCAAACCCATTAATAGTTGTTGGTTTTAATGGGGGTCTCAATAGCCATCAGTAGTATTTGACTTATGTGGTAAATAAAAAGGTGAAAATTTTACATTATTTAAGATTATCTTGAGATAGGCTGAATCAATCATAATTTTGTGATTATTTGAAATGTTTTAAATCTTGGCCCATTCTTAATACTTCAACTGAAGAACTTCAAAAATTGTAATCTCATTGAGTTGCAAGAATTCCTTTTTTAAGGGGAGTACCAGGGATTGAACTCAGGGGCACTTGACCACTGAAGCACATCCCTAACCCTAATTTGTACTTTATTTAGAGACAGGGTCTCACTGAGGTGCTTAGCACCTGGCTTTTGCTGAGGCTGGCTCTGAACTTGGGATCCTCCTGCCTTAGCCTCTTGAGCCACTGGGATTACAGGCATGCACCACTATGCCTAGCTGAAAGAATTCTTCATGTATTTTGAGGCATATATCCAATTTGTAATTTAAAAGTATTTTCTTCCTTTCTATGGGTTTTCTGGCCATTTTCTTTACTGTTATCACTTGAAAAAACAAGAGATTGAATTTTGGTGAAGTTCAATTTATTATCTTTTTATTTTATGGCTTTTGCTTTTGATGTCATATATAAGAAATCATTACCTAACACAAAGACATAAAGCTTTACTCCTTTGCTTTTTTTCTAAGTTTACTTGTCTTAGCTCTTATATTTAGGTATGATACATTTTGTGATTTTTAGTATGGTGTGTGATAGGATTCTGACTTAAATTATCTGCATGTGGATATCCAGGTATCTATCCCAGCTCCTTTTGACAAAAAAAAAAAAAAAAAAAAAAAAAAAAAATCCCAATTGAATTATCTTAGAGTCACGTTCTATTGGTGTTAGCACAAGCAAGAGTCATATTCACTAGCTGAATGAGACACTTATGTAAGGTAAGGAAAAAAAAAAAACACCCCCCATCCAAGATGGAGATGTCCTCTATTTATGGAACATGTGAATTTGAGACCTTAATCATGGCAGAAGTGACTTTATAATTGTGGAGACCAAAAGATGGAGAGTTTATACTGGACAGTTGGTATGGGTCCAATGTATTTACAAAAATCTTTATCAAAAATTCTTATGAAAGAAATTCATATGAGTTTCTTTCTCTAAGGTTCTAACTGTCTCAGAGAGAGAGAGAAAAAGGAAAAATTGGCACTTGTAACCTTCAGACTTGTAACAAATTTTTATTTTTTAAGGTACTAGCTTTCTGGTTATTTGTTACAGCAGCCATAGAAAACTATGGCTATATGATATAATATAAATATAATATAAATATGAAATGTTTAAGACATGAATTGCAACACCTTGTTTTAAATGAGAATGTTTTATATTTGTCATAAATTTTAAATCTTTTGGGCCTTGCTAAGGAGAACTGTTGTAGTTCCTTACAGTTACTATTAAATTCTTATAGTACTGCATTGTGTTTAACTGACCAGAATAGTTTGATACTTATTATTGACAGTTTGATACTTATTATTGAAAAAATAAAAAGAAAAGAAAAACTCTTAAAGAGTTTATATGTCTTACCTAATTTTCTTTTTCTTTCTTCTCGTTTCTTCTCGTTTCTTTTCTTTTCTTTTCTTTTCTTTTCTTTTCTTTTCTTTTCTTTTCTTTTATATCACTGCTCAATTTTCAAGTTAGTGGGCTTTAAATATCTTGGTGGTTTGTTTTAACAAAGTATTAGTCAGATTTTCGTTTCTGTAACAAAACTTCCGAAATATTCAACTTATAAATGGAGAAAGGTTTATTTTGGCTCACGGCTTCAAGGCTGCCAGCCCATGGTCCCTTGGCCCTGTTGCTTTGGGGCCTGTGTAGAGATAACTTATAACAATGAAAGCATATTTCCTTGAAGCCAGGAGAGAGAGGGGAAGGAGCAGGTGTTCAAATATTCTCTTCAAGGGCACACACTCAATGATCTTTCTCCAACTCTGAAAGATCCCATTGCTTTCCAATAATACCACAGACTTATGACCAAGCCTTTAGCATGTGGACCATTAGGGAACATTTGAGTTCCAAACATTAACTCAAAGCAAAGTGCTATTCTATTATGGGATAGAAAATTTGGCCTGTTCAAGTGGTATCCAAATTACTTGACTGGTGAATTTAGGAGAAAAATTAAACATATGTGGGGAGACTACTTTAATTCTTTTTTTTTTAATGTTATCTGCAGAATGAATTTATTCTTCACTCTCTCTGTCATGCAGTAAGAAACCTCTTCTTGACAGAGACAGTCTGAGATTGTGCAGTGCTACTTGTAATTACCTAATTCTAACCTAATTCTCGAATCAACAAGCCATTTCATCATAAATCTAAATCACCATTTTCCAACTGGCTTACACAGTAAGAATAATGTTATTTTGATTTATATCTGTCTGACAGAGACTCTTGTGTCTGTCTCTCATTTTGTTACAAAGGGGGGGTGCATAATTTAGAAATAGTAATTTTAAAGGCTAAGTTATAGTCATTGAATGCTAAACAGGATTATTAGTTATGTTTGTCATGTGACACTAGCATTTTATTTGATAGTGGGTATTTTAAAATAAGCCAATGTGCATATAAACCTATACTGAATATTGTGCACTGAATCCATCCAAAATGATTATAATTATTATTATTCAAGATGTGCATCCTACCAGTTAATGGAATAAGAATCAATTCCAAAGTAATCAGCAAAAGATTTCGCCACCTTGGGTCTTTTCGTTTTCTCCTGATTTCACAAGAAAGCTCTGTCCAAGCTCATAAGCTCACAATACTCAAGCTTTGTCCTGTGTCACGCTGCAATCACTACACAAGTCTGAATGAACATTAAGCACTCAAAAATTTGCATTGATATGCAGCCTTCTGAGATGCATCTCATGTGAACATTGTTAATTAACTCTGCTTCCACACCTGGGCCTACTGTCCATGGCTGTAAGCACATTTTCAAGAGGGGATCTGAAAGGCAATTCATTAACTTGGTGTCATTCTCCAAAATCAACAACAATGAAAACATACAAAAGAGAGGCAGATTTGGTAACTAATTCAGCCTAGAACTAGAACATCTGCCATGAAGCTAAGCTGGGTTTGTTTTGGCTTTCATTTTGAAACATTCTTTAAAAAGCTCCAATCTGTTTGATTCGAAGGGGCTTTGGGAGCAGGGAAAGATGGTTGAATGTCAGAGTACAGGGAATATTGGTTGATTTTCACATAGGGTTCAGAAAAGGCAGAGTAGAAACAAATAAGAAGGAAAAAAACCCGCCACTGACAACAATAGCAAAGCATTAGAATTTGAATCAAAACACCAACAAATTTCAATACTGGATCTATGATCTTTATAGCTGTTTGTTCTTCAGAACTTAATTGACTGCTTTTAATGTCGGTTTTCTCGTATAGAAACTGGGTATAATAATATTTTCATCACAGATTTTTCAAGGGCATTTCAATGATAAAAATGATTGTAAGGAGTTTAGCAGTTGAGTTGGTCTATAAATGGCAATCAACAATTATTATTTGAATCTGAATGTAAAGAAAGTTGGCAGTGCAAGTATAACTTTCAAAGAATGAACTTGCATATTGCTTGGATAAATAAAATTTCACATATAACTGCCAGTCATAACTTCTGCATTTATCTGCTCTAAAAGCACAATATACAGCTTCAGATAGGCATTCCTTAAGACAGTGGGAAAAGCATTAAATGTTTATTTATACCAAAGCTTCACCAAATAATCATTCATTCTAAGTGAAAAGAGCATTTTCAATGAAAAGAAACTTTCAAAAGAGGGTCTCAGACTACCATTGAACAATACTGCCTCCTAAAATTCCTCCATTCCCCAAATTCCGGAAGCTAATTTGCCATGGATTATGTATGAGATAGTATAATTGCCATCATATTAATGATTACAACAGAATTTATAGATCTAGCACTGAGTTGGAAAAAATTGCCTATGGTATGACTCTTAGTGCTGTGAAAGCATTGCTTTTAAATATTATTAAGACTTATTTAATATTGAATATTTTACTTAAGCCTTCTTCATGAGAATTCACTCAAGGGTTAAGGTGCTAAAACCACAAAAATATAAATAACAAATAAACAAAATAAACCTGACTTTATTTGGCTACATACCCACAAACAATACAGTTAATCCTGTGCAATAATGTGAAGAGTTTCCATAAGTGATGCTCAGTCTTATTATAATATACATATCATAAGATTTTGCAGAATGTATTTATGGTATGCAGAGTATAGCTTTGCAATTCCATGGCATGAATGAAGAAATGGGCAAGAAGGAGCAATGATACTGAGAATATGTCATCCATGAATTCAGGCATTATCCCTTGATCATCTGATCACTGGCTCTGTACTCATCATTATAGGCAGCTAATAATACCAGGCCCCAGGTTTTTGTCATATTCCAAGCAAGACCAAACTCAGGCTAACAGTCCTTCTGAGTGTCTGCTAACTGAGAAGAGAAGAATGGCTTTCTTGCTCTGCCACTGCAGCAGACTCCATAGCAAACCTGCTACCTGTCAACTCAGCCTCCAATCAACTGCTCCATGAAAGTTAATATGATTAAATGAGAGATAAACCTCAAAATGTCCCTCTGCCAGTGATGCTCTGACCCACAGCCTATGGTACATCCCCATCAAGATACCAGATTTCAAAGACAAGCCAAATTAAAATGATGTTCCTGGTTTATGTACCCCCAAAGCAAGCATGGAATGTAGACTGTAACATTTGGATTCAGAACAAGGCAACAGACTCCGAGATGCAACACAAATTCAGTATGCACTGCTGCAGGTCTCCTACCATTTATTCACCAGACATCCACCAACTTCACTCTGTACTATCCCGTGACACAGTGAAGTGTCTTTTATTTCTGGATAGTAATAACATAAGGTGATACCTGAAGTCCTGGGAGCAGGTGGGGATGCCCAGAGAGTTTAATAAATTAAAACCTGTGACCAGAATACTTGGAAAGGCTTACACAGTGTAGGTGAAGATGAAGTACTTCTATTGACTGTTGTTTTTTTTTTCAGTTTCTATTTTCTGCCTTTGAACTGTATAAAATGATTTTGCGATTGGAAATACCTACCTGTGCCTTTTAAAGACAAGAGCTTTATACTTGTTCTGTGAGAGAAGTCTTCATATTCTATTTTAAATTATACTATACTTTATTAAAAAGAAATGCATTTTTTTCTTTCATTATTCTTTAATCTCCCCTATAAAACTCTTCTTATAACAGGAATTAGATTATTTTAATATACAATTTGTAAAGTTTTGGGGTTTTTTCAAAATATATACTATAACAGTCAAGTAAGCTAGTGTCAATGACTCTAGGCTTCAAAACTGTTTCTTTCTACTAATTAGTTCCTGTCATTTTACTGAACTTTCATTTGTTTGCCATAAATACATTTTCTATTGGTTCTTTTTAGTTACACATGACACTAGAATCCATTTTGATATGATTATATAAGCATGGGATATATCTTATTCTAATTAGGACCTCATTCTTTTGATGTACACAATTTTGAGATTCACTAGTATTTCTTGTATGTGTATAGGAAAATTACGTCAGATTCATTCCACTATCTTTCCTTTTCCTATTTCCCTCCTTTACAAATACATTTTTTCAAATGTCATCTTACCATTTAAAACTGTCTTTGGAGGAAGCCAGAGCGACGTCACAAACTTTGCAATAACTAAATTTTCTGGTAGGAAGACTATGTCCATATATAAGTAACAGCAAAGTAAATGCCCCATAAAGTAAAATATTTTCTTAATTTGAAAATACAAATCAATTAGAAGTTAACAACTCACAATTTAGAATTGAAAGTTATTTTCAATTTTAAACTTTGTGTGCATTTTGTTTTATTCTGTTTTTTTGTTTGTTTGTCTCAATATAATGAAGAAAACAACATTTTGGGCTGCAAAATATTCAGTTTGGTCCTTGTTGGGACTTTAAGTCCCTCAATTGTTTTTACCACTGCAGTTTCACTATTATCTACTTTATATATTAATCTCACATGCAAATTTCCCAGGAAATAAATGCCTTGTGCCTTTAAAAAAGCTCTTGATATAGCCATTACCTTAAAAAATTGATAAAATCACTCTTCCACATGGTTGACAGCATCCTTCTAACAGAATTTTAGGATACTTACATTCATTTCAACTAATACATTTGATATATTCTGACTTGACATACTGCATCAACCTTCTCTTTTCATTCATAAACACATATATTTTCTAGGCTTCTGTCTGTTTGGATTATACATAATCATAAATCCAATCTTTCTCCCCTTAGTGACTCTTCCTTGCAATGCATCTTCCAAGTTTTATCTGATATGCCTTAGAGACAGCCATTTTATTTCCACTAATCAAAACTGCCTGCCTTGTCTGACTCTTGCTCAGCTTCTAACACAGTAAGAGTTCTGAACACGGTTTTATGTCCCATACCACATTCTCTTTTTACAAAACCCTGATTTGTTTTAACATTTTTTTTTTAAATTTTATTTATCCCAAACACTAGTAAGTCATTTTAGACTCCTTAAGAAACAATTGAGCTTTAAATTTTCTAATATCAGGATTTTTTTATTGGGTGCATAACTTTTCTTTATGTTTTAAATATTTAGTAAATCATTAGTAATAAAAATATGCAATTTTTATCTGATATTCACATTTAACTGAAGTTTGGCATTAAATATGGCATCATACCTTCCTCAGAACTATCTCTGAAGTTTTTGTTAATTTTCTCTGGTTATTTTCATTAAATAATCTTCAAAGCTTATGTAAAAGCAAAAAAAAATAGGACAGGGTTAATAAGAGAATAGAATGGGGGAAAAAGGGGACTACAGTGTAGTTACAAAAAAAAAAAAATGAATCAAGTTCCCTAGGAAAAGAAATAAAGTGAGAAAACCATACAAAGATTATCAAAGAGATGGGAAAAATATATAAACAATATAATAGTAAAAACAGTTACATTTTTGAAGAAATCTTTTGGAGCAAATAAACAAGGAAAATCCAGTTGCCATGAGATTTAAGGAAACGGTGATCAAATCCAGATATGTCAGGTCAGAGCGCAAACTCAAAATCACTTTGATTCCAAATAACGAACCACATTGTTTTATGACAGATTTCCAGGAATAAATGAAGGTCACTGATTTTGCACACTATTGCAACCTTCTGTTATCTCTTTTTCAGTCTTTTTTTTCCTAATGAGATTTTAGTGTACTTTACATTGAGTTTTGTGAGCATTTTGTAGTTTTACCTTCACAACATTTTCTTGGTCACATATTTATAGGCACTTTTATAAGTTTTCTGTTTGATTGCTTTTGATTATATAAATATATTCTTCTTAAATTTACAGTTTTATAAAATTTTCTTGCTTTTGTGGTCCCCAAATACCTTAAACAATATATAAACTCACCCATTTGTTGTTGTTGTATTTCTTTGTTTACTACTCAGTACATCAATAATTCATCATATTTGGTATGAAGGAAGAAATTTAGAGGGTTTTCATGATCTTCAACAACAAGTCATGACTGTCTTCTCTGTATGAATGAAGATCTACTGTGCTCAATGATCATATTTCTGCAATGACCTGTAGTCACTTCTCAGAACAGTAGATGTAGGTACAGCTTTTACAGAGACTGATGATATCCTGCAGTACTTTTTTCACTGTAAAATGTAATAGTTTCAAAATCTTCCAGCAAACATTGCCTCTTTTTTTCTCTACCATGATCCATAATTATTTCCATTTGAAAATTTACTTACAAAATATATAATCCCTATGATTTTAAACATTACACTCCAATAAAGACATCATGTAGCTACATCCCTTTTGTTGATCCTTATCTCCTATTAGTTAAGATTAAATGCACTAAAGTCTGATGACCTGACATTGAAGACAACTTCTACTATTTATTATCTATGAAACTTTGTATAGGCTATGAAGCCATCTGTGACAATATCTTTGTTTATTCTCAAAACAGAGATAATTATAGTAGCTTTACAAAAGGATGTTGTGATGATTAGCAACTTGCAAAGTGGATAAAGTGTACTGCCTTGTATTTGGCCTAGTCAATGCTCATAGTAAGTTTCTGCCCAGCAGAGTTCCAAATAGACATTGAAAGTATTGAAAAGTACTGTGGCTTTGAAGCATGCCTCTGTATTTACTGGCTCCTATCTCTTTAAGAGACTCTTTACTGACAAGAATATAATTTTGTCTAGTTCACAGTGTGTTCACTGTGCAGTGTGAATGTGGGCTTTCAGGAGACACAATTTGTACTCACATCATGGCTCTAACATTTACAAGATGTGTGTCCCTGAAAACCTTACCTTAGTTTTTGTTGCTCACTGAGGCAAGGATAATAACTACACCTGCCTTCTGGGACTGCTATGAGTCTTTGAGTGACACATGTTCAACACCTAGAGCAGCACCTGGCAAGTGAGAAGTGCTCAGTACATTTACAAAGTCATTACTATGAGCTTCTGCTCCTGCAAACTCTTTAGATTGGAATTCTCATTCCACAAGGGCAACATCATGTTTATTATCTTTTCCATCTTCTTTACCAATTTGCCAAACTTTGAATATGCTTTTCATATTCTTCTCTTTCCTACCTTGTATTCTTCTGATGATTTTCTTCTCTTGACCTTATTGTATTCTAATTCTCTTCATCAATATTTCAAGTTGTCCTTCCTTCCACACATGTTATTATAAGAATTGATTTTTTAGGACTCATAAGAAGAAACCTTTCTATGCATAAAAGCCATTTAGTTTAACAGGAAAAGAGGCATAGTTACTGAGTAGTACACAGCAAATTGTGCCTATTTCACAGAAGAAGCAACATCAAGTCTCAGGTTACTAGTATTTTTAATTAAATGGAGTATAATTCAGATATTTCTAAATAAAATATGACTAATATAAACTTAATATTTACAAATACTTCAGTTTTTATTATGATTTCATTTTCCTGTCTTAATCTTACAAAATATATTCATTGGAGCATTAATACAATTTTTTAAAATGTGGGCTGATTCAGTAGTAGTTCATAAAATTAATTAAAGGACCTAATCCCTGAAATAATAAATAGGATAGACTAAAACAAAATAAAATAAAATGATATAGAGGACAGAACAAATAGCTGTTGCTTATTATAAATGGGTATACTGTTTTATGAAAGTTATTATTCCAATTTGTGCATGAGTGTATGTGTGTATATGTGTGTGTGTTCTCTATCAATGTAAAATTCTTATTTTTGTGGTACATACCTAAAAATTTTTTGAAGACATTTGGCTATTGGCTGGTGAAAAGAATAAATCAGGAACACAATATTTTTGTGGGACGTCAATTTGTGTTGAAAACAAAGAGCTGCAAATTGAGCACTGACAGATTACTCTGCATTAAGTTTTTGTGACTTCTCTGGTAGAATTTTTAATCTTTATGTGTTTCACAAGCCTTTTTTAAAATTTACACATGGAAATTAGTTAATCCAAGATGGTTTTTGATTACTACTTTTCAGGAAAAAAAATCCTCATTTTATTTCTTTCATTGTGAAAAGCTCATAGTTTGTCAGACATAATTTAAAACTCAACTATAGGCTGATTAAAAGAGATACACTTTAAATGTACACGTGTATTAAAAGTAAAAGCTAACATGTAGCATGCTAGCATAACAATATTAATATCAGATAAATTGTACCATCAAATAAGAAGTGCTATTAGAGATAAAGTCAGCACTATATATTTGCAAAAGTTTAAGTTTAAAAGGAAAATATAATAATCCAAATTTGTACCTGATAACAGCACTTTAAAATACATAAATAATAATGGACAAAGAAAAGTTACAAATAATTCTCTTATTTTTTATTATATTGTCCATATTTAGCAATAAATGTATTGTGTCAAACAAAAAGTAGAAATGAGAGAGGCTCAGTAAATATACTACACTTTTATTTCCAAAGGTAATAGAGTTTTTAAGTGGTTAGACCATTATGTTTAACACGGCTATTATACACTATATTCATGTCTAAATATATGCTCTGTGTGTGTATCTTTCCCATCAGTTTGTCGTTTCCCTCTTTCTCCTTTTTATTTTCTTCTGGATTATCATGGTCTTTACAGATGGCTTATATTCTTTATGCAGAACTTTTAGTCAAATGCATTTTATTATACATTTAGGGATTACAAAATGCATCTTTAGTTAATTTACCCCACTTCATTTAAGGTTATCAAATCACTTCACATTCCATATTTTTAAAAAAATATAAACCTTGTAACAGTATAATTACTTTTTATCTTCTGTATATTAGCTATTTTTAGTAAATATATTGTTTCTACACACAATATAAATACTAATTTAACATGGCATTTTTTTGCTTTGTTTTAAGCAGCAATTTGTTTTAAATTACCCACAAGGAAATTAAAATACTCTTCTGTAGTTAGCACGTATTTTACATTTTAAATGATCTTTGTTCTTTCTTTCAAATCTAGCTTTTCTCCTGGTACTTTTTTTGTAATTTACTTTCAACACTAGGAATTTTCTCTTTATTTCTGGTAGTGCAATTTACAATCAAAATATTCTCTCAGCTTTCATTTGATTGAAAATTTTCTTAATTTCTACTTTTTAAAGGATATTTTTGCTGAATATAGAATTTGGGATGAACAGTACTACTTTTTTAAAAAAAATGTTGTTATTTTTCCTTGGTCCTTTAGAGTGTTTAAAGAGAACAGAGCTACAGTTTACATTATCATTCCCCATATATCATTTGTCTTCTTTTTACCCTAGAAATCTTAGACATCACTTTGTCTCTTACATTCAAAGCTTTAGCTATACTATTCTTAAATGTCAGTCCTTTGTCTTTAAACTTCTTGAAATTCGTTGAACATTTTGGAATTCTACTGAGATGTTTATAAGAAATTTGGAAACTGTTTGATCATTATGTCTTTAAAATGCTACTCTTTTTCTGGGATTCTATTTATATGCTAATCAAGTCTTATATTGTCTCACCTAGCACTAACATACTCTATATTATTATTATTAATCTGTCTCTTTGTTCTCTCACTTCTAAGATTGAGTATCTTCCTGCAAGAGTCCAAGTGAACAGACTCTTTGGCCTGCCATCTTCTGTCTACATTTAGGTCTACCTAGTAAATTCTTCTTATTTTTACAAGTAGCAAAGCAAACTGGCCATGCTTGTATGTATGATGTAGTGACCTGACAATAAAATGTGATTAAAACTTATAATAAGATTTTCAAGCTCAGAATTATTTAATTTTTTTGTTTACTAGATGATAAAGAGGATTATTCTGAACATTGTAGAATGTTTAGCAGTTTATGTGGCCTCTGTATACTACATGCCAGAAGCAACTTCTCCATCTGCTGTGACAACAAAAGTTGTCTCCAGATATGGCCAAAAGTCCTCTTGGGATGAAAATCACCCTTGATTGAGGTGCTCAACATAATAAAATGTTTTATTTTTAATTAATTTCTATTCAGAACTGCAGTTTTATTGAGAGAATATTAGATTTTTAAAACCTAGAGAAATTAAGTTTAATCACAGAATGAATCACAAAATTATTCAAGGCACAAGTTTGAATTACATATTAAGAAAATAACTATGTCTTACGAGGCAATTACTCTGAAACTGACTTCCTATGATATGTTCAATATGGGGTTAGAAAACACGTAACTACATCTTTAAACTGCAATCAATTTTGAAGATGTCAAATGCAAAAATATTGCTAAGTGTTCATGTGCATTAAATTCAAACACTTTTTTCATAATCTGCTTTTGAAAATTTAGTGCAAAGAAATGGCCTGGATGTCCAAACTTAGCATATGACCTTCTGTAAACTGCTGTACTTGCAGCAAACTGTGCATCTGTGGATATGCACAGATGGCTTTATTGTAACAATTTAAATTGGGTAATCTATAATAAGTCACCACTTATTTAAACTGCTTTTCTGGGAAACTTTGCATATATATTTGGTTTAAATTATTGGTTTTTGTCATAATACATGCTTTGATATATGTATGTGCTTGTGTGTGTGTCCTGTTAATGCAGGTAGGTATATAGATTTGTGTTCTATCAATTATCTCCCAATTTGGGTCTATTTTGTAAGAATAGGCTTTAATTGGATTTTGATAGCCAGGAAAGGAAATTGACATCCTTTAAAAATTAAATACATTTCTAGTTGCTGGATATGTGCATGTGTCAGCACCTTATATAGACTTATTGGTGGTATAAAAATAAGAATAAAAAAATAAGTTTTAAATAGTATAAACTATGTATATAGATAAGGCAAATAAAGAGACAAAATTTAGCTAAAAACATTATTGGTTTCCTTTGTGATTATAGAATCAAATTAATACTCCATTAAAGAGGGAAAAAAAGGCAAAATTATTAAAATGCCTAGATTTTTTTTCCTTTTCAGTGAAATAGTATTCACTAAAAAGACGGAAATATGCATATTTGTGTGACATTCTATATCTCCTGTGTTTCTTCTGTTTCTTAACAGTTCTCTATCAAATTTTTATTAGTCTTAAAACACAAACAGAAGAGAAGATGTTTATTATAAAAAATTATTTCAGGAATTGATTCATTCTACATTAATATGCAAAAAGTATGTAAAATATACAGATGTGAGCAAGTGCAAATTGGTTGAATTTTAAATATTTCATAATTATTTAACATGTGTTAAAATACATTTAATGATGAAAACACTACATGGGTAATATCATTTAATGATTTTAGATAGTTTTTTGTATATAATGTTGTATATCCTATTTATGAAAGGTGACAATAAATTTTTATTATTTTTTTTATTTATATATGACAGTAGTTTGCATTATAATTCATATTACACATGTGGAGCACAATTTTTCATATCTCTGGTTGTATACAAAGTATATTCATACCAATTTGTTTCTTCATATGTGTACTTTGGATAATGATGTCCATCACGTTCCACCATCATTTCTAACACCATGTCTCCTCCCTTTGCCTCCCACATTGCTAGTGGGACTGCAAATTGGTGTAGCCAATATGGAAAGCACTAGGGAGATTCCTTGGAAAACTGGGAATGGAACCACCATTTGACCAGCTATTATACTCCTCGATATGTACCCAAAGGGCTTAAAAACAGCATACTACAGGGACACGTCACATCAATGTTTATAGCAGCACAATTCACAATAGTTAAATTGTGGAACCAACCTAGATACCGTTCAGTAAATGAATGGATAAAGAAAACGTGGTATATATACGGAATGTGATATTATTCAGCATTAAAAGAGAATGAAATCATGGCATTTTCAGGTAAATCAATGGAGTTGGAAAATATCATGCTAAGTGAAGCAAGCCAATCCCAAATGCTGAATATTTTCTTTGATATGAGAATGCTGATCCATAATGAGAGGGTGATGAGAGGAATGGAGGAACTTTTAGATAGGAAAAAGGGGACGGAGGGGAAGGAAGGGGCGTAGGAAAGACAGTGAAATGAGACAGACATCATTACCCTAAGTATATGTATGAAAACATAAATGGTGTGACTCTACTTTATGTACAACCAGAGCCTTGAAAAATTGTGCTCTCTTTGTGTAATATGAATTGAATTGCATTCTGCAGTCATATATAACAAATTAGAATAAATAAAATTGAAAAAAGAGATTAATAACTTTATTGGAGATATGAACTAAATTAGACAGGAAACAATTAGGAAAATTCAGCTAAGTAGAGTTCTGTTGGGGGGCAAAACAAATTTCAATCATAACTTGAAAAACTATTTTTGCAAAGGAGTCAGTTTTAATTGGTATTAATCTATGGAAAAATTAATGTCCAGGAACATTATTGAAGACAAAAAACAATCAACTGACAGTCTTTAAATTCTAATGTGATCAGTAGAAAAAGGACATTCAAAGAGATCTTTTTTTATACCAACTGGTGCTCTAGAGGGACTATTTGCATGCAAAAGGCTGTGCCCTTTACAAAACAATGTCTGACCCTTCACAAGAACTGAGGACATGAATATCACTAAGATATTCCAGCTGGTCACTAAATAAATAGATAGATAAATAAATTGTAATAGTAAGCATTGATTGTACAGTGATTAGTTTTCAGACTTGCTATGATATAGTCTCTGAGGTATCTATACCTCAGAATTTTCTGTGTCTAAAGACACAGAAAATTTTTTCACAGAATATAATCAGGCAACAGAAACTTCCTGAGAGAGCTATCTCACATTGGATTTAACAAATATTCATCAAAATGATGGGATTAGTTTTTCATTATCCTAATGAAATACTTCTCACAAGCTACTTATTAAGAAAATGGTTTTATTCTGCTTACAGTTCTGGATGTTCAAAGTCCAAATGGTATTGCTTGGTCTAGATAAGGGCCAATCACAGACTGGGTAAAATGGATATAGGAAAAGATTACAACCATTTTCTTGGAAACAGAAAGGGAGGGACCAGCCTTGTTCCTTTCATAACAATCTTTTCATCAGATCTACAGTAGGCTTCCAGGAGATCTACTTCATACCTATTGTGACATGCATGCCTCCCACTCTGCTCCATCACTTAAGGGTTCAACAAACACTTAGTATCAACACCCTGAGGACCAAGCTCCCAATACATAGACCCTTGAGGGACCCTCACGTCACTTTCAAACTATGATAGAGACCATCACAAATATGTTCAAAGAGCTAAAAGAAACTTTATTAAAAGAAGTAAAGAAAGACATGATAATAATATCTCAACAAACAGAGATTTTCAATAAAAGTTCAAAATATTTTTTAGAAAATAAGCAATTAGAAATACCAGGGTTGAAAAGCATATACTAAAATGAAAATAAAGTATCACCTTGGTCCTCAATAATAGATCTAAAATGGGAGGGAAAATAACTGGTAAACACTAATGGAGATAGAGACTACATGATCTAGAAAACAGGAAACGAATGAAGATAAATGAATGGAGTCTCAGAAAAATGTGGAGCACCATTAAATGCTAATTTAGTTAATGGGAGTTCTAAAAGAGAAATAATGTAAAATAATAGAAAAATATATAAATAAATAATGACTGAACACTTACAACATTTAGTGGAAACTGTTAATACACCTATTAAGAAGGGCAATAGAATACAAGAACTACACACAAACATTTCATAGAGTAAAATGTTGAAAGTCAAAATGTTGAAAGTCAAAAATATAGAGAACCCCTTATAAACAAACAGAAGAAAAAAGACTCCTATATGCAAGAGAAATCTCAATGAAAATAATGCTCTTTATCAGACAAAGGAAGCCAGAAAGCAAAAAGATTACAAAATCATAGTGCTCAAAGAAAAAAACTGTCAACCAAGATTCCTATATCGAGGAAAACTAACTTGCAAAATATTGACAAATTCAGACTGGAAAAAAAAAATGAGAGATTTTGTTACCTTCAAACTTCCCTTATAAGAAATATTTAAGAAAATTCTTAAAATTAAAGACAAATAAGCATATTAAATAAAAGTAAGAAATATGTCAAATCAAAAACTTCTACTGTAAGACACTGGAACTCCTAGCTAAGGAAATTATACAAGATTAATATAAGGATTAATATAAGGCATAATTATAATTTTAGGTGGGTAGCAGAAAAATCTGTCTCTATTTGCAGCTGACAAAATATTTTGTGTACACGATTGTAAAAGAACCACTAAAGAAAAATTTAGAACTATGAAGATATTTCACCAATATAAAAAATAAATTGTATTTCTACACTCAACAGTGAAAATATGAATATGAGATTAAGATTCAATTATTGATTTCAACAAAGAACAAACTGCATGGGACAAATTTAACAAAATAGCATAAGACTTGTACATTGAAACTAAAACACATTATCATAAGAAATAAAAATAAGAACTAAATAAACAGAAATGTATCCTGTATTCATGGATTTGAAAACACTATATTGTTAATATTGCAATATTTTCCAAATTTATCAAGGGATTTGTGACAATGCTGTTCAACATATGAGCTGGACTCTTTATAGAAATTGACAAGCTGTTCCTAAAATCCATCTGGAAAATCAAGGACCCAGAATAGCCAAAACATTCTTGAAGAAGAGTAAAGTTAGAACACTCACATTTCTTAGTTTGAAAACTTTTTACAAAACAACGTAGTGATCTATTAAACAGATTAATAGAATGGAAATTCCAGAAATACATATGTCTATTGTCAATGGATTTTTCAGCAATGATGCCAAGAACATTCCATAGAGTAAAATAGTGGATTTCCACAAAGGATTTGGGGGCTATTGGATATCCACACACAAACAATGAAGTTGTATACCAATCACATACCACTGTACTAAATCCCTAAATATAAAACCTAACACTACGAAATCTTAAGAGAAAACTATAGGAGTACATCATTGTGAATTTTGATTTGACAATAGATTCTTAGATATGCCAGAAAAAGTAAAGCATCCCAAGAAAAAAAGCTAAATTTGACAGCATCAAAATTAAAAAAAAAAAAAAAAAAAAAAAGTCTGGCATGGTGTTACATGCTAGTAATTCCAGTGGCTCCAATGGCTGAGGTAGGAGGATGGTGAGTTCAAAGCCAGCCTCAGCAAAAGTGAAGTGCTAAGCAACTCAGTGAGACCTGCCTTTAAATAAAATACAAAATAGGGCTGGAGATGTGGCTCAATGGCGGAGTTCCCCTGAGTTCAATCCTTGGTACCCACCCTCCAAAAAAATTATGCTTCAAAGGACATTACCAAGAAAGTGAAAAAACAATCTGCAGAACTCCTTAAAATATTTGCAAATCTTATATCTTATAAGGAACTTGTATCTAGTATAGATAAAACACTTATAATTCAATAATAAGTCAAATAACCCAATTTTAAAACTGAACAAAACATTTGAGTAGGTATTTCTCCAGAGAAAATAATAAATGATCAATATGCACATGAAAATATGTTCAACATTATTAATCATTAGGGAAATGTAAATCAAAACTATGATATACATTCTACCAATTAAGATTGCTATAATAAAAAATCAGATAGCAACACTTACTGGTGAGTATATGGAAAGATTGGAACTTTCATATGCTACTGGTAGGAATGAAAAATGACTCATCCACTTGGTGAAGTTCTCAGTGCATCAAAATATTAAAAAATAGAGCTATCATTTGGCATAACAATTCTACTCCTGGGTAAATACCCAAGATAAATGAAAACCTTTATTCAAATAAATACTGGAACACTGATACTCATAGTAATATTATGCATGATATTCAAAAGATGTAATAATCCCCAGTACACATTAACTGATGAACGAATAACAAAATATGGATGATCCATAAACTGGAATATTTTGGTGAATATTAATTATTAATCCATGTTATAATATGTTGAACCTTGAAACTTTGCTAAATAAAGCTATCAGTCACATAAGACAAAATATTATGTCATTCCATTTATATGAAATTTCTATAAAAGGAAAATCTATATACAACTAAAATAGATTTGTGGTCCCCTAGGGCTTGGGAGGTATAGAGACTTAGATTGAAAATGGTCTAGTGTTTTGTTTTGTGTTGATAAAATTATTTTAAATTGATAATGATAAAGGTTACAACTATTTGAATATATTAAATTCTAATAACAATATAATACTATCAGCATTGAATATAAATTTAAAATGAGTGAATTATATGTTCTATTAATTGTGCTTCAATAAAACTGCTACAAAAATTAGAAAATATCATTTTTTCACAAACGTTAAGTAATTATAAACAAGACGAATACTAATGTTGTCAACTCATTCTTACTTTTGAAATATAAACCACTGTCAAAGGACAAAAAGGTAATAGCTACTTGGTATATTTTTAAAAATCAAACTTGTAAACTGTATAATTTCCTATATTTTCTAATACTGATTTTTGTCTTTTGAAATAGACAATATTTGACTAAAAGTTCAAATTACTGAACTTGAAGTTCAAGGATGGAAATAGATATACACAATATTTTCGGCATGCTAACCTTTAATTTTGATCCTTTTCCTTGCATTTGGGTATGTGTGTTCTTTCCCCAGCAGGACAGTCTAAACACCAAGAGACAGATTTAGCTTTGCATTTGCTGGCTTTCATGTGCACGTGTCTTAACTTTAATATCTCTTAAGTAGAGTTTATTTTGCAGAGAATCTGTTTATCTAGCATTAGTACATGGCAAAACCAGAAGTGTAATAAGAATGCATAAATTGCAAATGCATAGTGCATAACTGAATATTTGAACATGTCTCAAAGCAGTGGAGCAATTTGATCCTTATAATCCAGTTTACTTTTTTTTTCCCTGAGAGAAAAGGGCATGGTTATCTAGGATTTATTTCATCTGCAATTTTCACATGACAAAATTTACTTTTAAGTTTAAAATGATGTTGTTTCGGTCCCTGGTGTCTGAGTGTGATGAGAGTTGGAAAAGCAGACAGAACTGCAAATGTCTAATCTTGGCATGGCATTTGCTTTCCATTTTCTTTAGTGTGCACTAGTGGGATATTACTGAATGTTAAAACCTTGGCAGAGTCACTAGTGTGTAGAGTCTACTTCTTTTGTAGAGAGGGAAGTGAATTTGTAGTTCAGTGACGTTTATCTATTTTCTAAGTTACTGCTGATTAGTTTTTATTTCCTTTTATCATTATCTTTTTTCTTAAACTGTACATAGGCTGAATGCTGAATTTTCAGCCTACTAAAAAAATCTATCTGTATGAAAATATAATTTTTTCCTAGATAAAAAATATGGATTTATACCTCATGAATATTTTATATTTTTGTCAACAGCAAAAGTTAGCTCCAAAATATACATCACTTAGTGTCACCATCTGGCCTCCTAGTTCTCGATTTTCATAAGTTCTAACTACCTAGAAACAATAATTCCTCCTGTCTTCTTTTAGTGGACTTAGAATAAACATTGCTTATTTAAATATATATTAGTATATTTTATGTGAGCAGTAGAATTTTAAAAATTACAAAAGCTTTACTATAAAATGTTGTACCTTTATTTAATATTAGTTGAACATTTTCAAAATTGAGTTACATACAAAAAAAATCCTGTGGCATAGTAAATTTTCTTCTTGTAATAACTAACTAGGAAAAGTTAGCCTTATTCTCTGCTTACTGTATCTATGTTTCCCAGGCTAGATATTTAATATTAGAAAGAATATAAACAATAGGAAGTACTTTAATGAACTCCTATTTCCTTTTCTAATTCCTCTGTGGAGCTGATTTCGAAGGAAGGTGAAATATTATTGGGCAACTGAAGGAGATTGGGAGTTCAATATCAATATTGTTATGTCTATCTACAGGTTTATTTATCTATTTATTTTTATACCCATTTATTCTTGCACCTGCTTAATGGCCTGACTATGCCAAGCAAATCTTATTTTAAAACATCTACTCTTGCTCTCATTTGAAAGTTTAGTAAACACTGTACTTCAGTATTGCATCTTATTTTTTCCATCAGTGGAGGAAATGTTCCCATAGTTCTTTGATAAACCTCCTAACACACACATCCACATACATGCATAGATGTATATCACTATGAAACCCTTTAGCTTTAAATGTCGAATTTTAGAGCAGCATTGTGGCCTGTTACAGTTTTTCCCTCCAAAACTAATGTTTAAATACAGTTGCCATTGCAAAGGCGTTAAGATATGAAACCACTAAGAGATACTTAGACCGTGAGGGATTCACCCCCAGGGGTAAGACTTGTCCCATTTTTAAAGAATGAGTTCAATCCCTCTTGTCCTCTCTCCTTCCCTCTCTCTTCTTCCCTCTCCTGTCTTATTCTCTTTGTCATGTGTTGATATGGCAAAAAGGTCCTTTCAGTAACTTCCCATATAAAATATATCAAATTTGGATTTGGGAAACTATGTGTTCTATCTTCATGTGTCTATTTTTGAGCTAAAAAAAAAAAAAAAAAAAAAAAAGTCTTCTTCCCTCTTTCCTACTCTCAGAGCCCACTTAGCCAACATCTACTTGGAGCTAAACTATAACTCTCAAAGAGAAATCTTACCTTACACTGTGATTACATTGCTGATGGTGACTCTTTTTTGCTAATTAATTCCTATAGCATAACTCTTCGATGCACTAGTTTTTTTTTCTGTCTTCCACAAAGCTGAAAGTTCCTATAGGAAAATAACTTTAGCAGTTTCTTTAGCCTTGAATCAGACAATTTGATCCAGGATAAATGCCAATATAATAAAAGAATAACTATTTTCATACAGTAACCAATAAAATACTTCTTTGAGAATTTATATATTTATACAAGCAGAAAATATTTTATTTTCTTTCTTATATTTTGACTATTGCCTAAAAAGTGTTATAGATTAAGTAATAACAGAGGACAGATAGGAGAAAAAGTCATATTGTAGTGCATTTAGCCTCAATATCATGTACTTAACTCTATTTTTAGGAATCTTTTCACTTTCTGTTTTAGACTCAAGTAACAAAGCTTGCTGATTTGGGCCCTGGTTCTAGAAAGCTTGCAGAAGATATGTCTTCTTTTGGTTATCTCTAGGGACAAGTAGTTCATGACAGAATATTTACCTACACCCTGCACCCTCTTCACCATGCTCCAGCATTTGTGGTTGTGGAATTCTCTACCTACAAATGCCCAAGATTGCTTCTAGATCTACCAATTGTCTTCCTTTCTCAATATAAAGACCATTCTTTAAGGATGTTCTTTTGGTTTTTATGGTTGGTCTTTTGCCAGGAAGTCTTCTCTTTTAAGTTCTGATATTCCAAAAGATTTAGAAGACTATTTTATGGAACCCAGGTCCAAGGAAGTTATTTTCAAGTCTAAAATATTCCTCATCTTAGGCTATGACATGGTCTGATACTGTTCCAATTTTTGAATTTTCTCTGGTATTTTCACAGCAAGAATACATATATAATTTCTCTCTATTTTTTAAATTAGTATATGATAACTTTTATATTGGGGCCTAAAAGAGAAAAATTTCTTTCTTCTCCAGTTATTCTTGCTTCTTCCCAAAATACTCCACTTAAGTAGCTTTCCTGAAAGAAAAGGAAATAGAATGAGAAACAGAAGACCCTTCATTTTCTATGTTAGTCAAGTTTTTTTTTTTTTTTTTCTGTCACTGTGTACAAAATATTTGACACAACCTAAAAGTTTATCTAGGATTATAGTTTCAGAGATGCCACTTCAGAGTTGACTGGCTCCACTGCTCAGGGCCTGAGATGAGGCAGAACATCACGGCAGAGGTACATGACAGACCAGAGTTGTACAGCTGATGGCAGCCAGAAGGCAGAAAGAGAGTGAGGAAGGAGCTTGAGAGAAGATAAATCCTTCCAGAGCACAACCCAAGTAACCTACTTCCTCCAATTAGGTCCCAACTCTTAGTAGTCCATTCAGCAATCCAGGCACCAATATGCTGATGAAGTCAGACCCTCATGATCCAATCATTTCCTGAAAGCCCTTGAACACATGGGACTTTGGGAGACATTCCAGGTAAAAGCACTAACATTGTCATAAGCAGACCCAGCCAGGGCATACGTCTGATGAAATCAAGTTAACAAAAAAGTCACTAATCATCCTTCCTGATCACTCTGATTTTACATATGCTAATGGATGGGCTTACAGTTGTCACTGCTCCTGAGAAATGTTCCCAAATAAGTCTGAGTATGTGACTGCTATTGCTACAGCCACATGTGTCACGGAGAAAGAGAGACACAGACGGACAGACGGACTCTTTAGGAAAAATCTAGTCACTTTCTTCCAAATCTTTTTTTCTCTCAAGAGTCTCCCTAAACCTCAGTGAGCCCAGTGAGGTTTGTCTTCAGTTCTCACAGACCTATCACAGATCTATGATTTCTCCAAGTGGGATGACTGGAAGGAAACCAGTTCTTGACTATGTACATAAAGTGTGTATGGGCTGCTTTTTAATTATCCCTAGAAAGTGTTCAGGAAGTAGGGCATTCACTGGGTTGAATTTTTTAATGTAATTTCTGCAATTTTCTAAGTAAAATTAAATTTCAAAAATTTTATAAAGAGAAATTTTGTGGAAAGGGACAACTCTACAAAATATATATGATATACTGAGAGAATTGTATGCTTCTTTTTTGTCCCTGTAGTCGTTGCTATTAATAAGAGTTTAGAAAATAATTTTAGTTTAGTATCCCTATTTGTTCTTCTCTAGATAAAAAATTAAAACTACACAACAAGCTTTTAATGTCTATAGGATATGATGACATTCAAATTAAAATAAATGTTAGAATCAAAATAGAGAAAACTGTATTATATGGCATAAGATTTCAATGACCTTTGGATATGAGATTAATTACATATATTGAATCTGTGACTTAAGTCTGTTTGCCTTTGCTTAGGCAACAATGGAACAGTATGTGGTGATATAATGGTCCATTGTTTAAGGTTAGTTTTTATTGCTAAGATTTTACACAATCTAGATAGTAAAAGTACTTTTAAATTGTGTTTTAGACAAGGTAGATAATTATTATTTCTTACTAGAGAAATTTTTCCTTTACATTTAGATTTTTCTTTTACAAATTTAAGCCTAAGTAAATTTTGTAAATAACTTACTCTCTGTTGCTTCTCATAAAATAGCTATGTACTAGCTGTATGATCTTAGGCAAACCACATAAACTCTGGACTTTCCTTAACTGTAAATGAAGATGGTTACAGTACCTTCCATACAGAGTCTTAATAGGTTTAAATAACATTATATATTAAGCTCTAATTTTAGAAGAGTGGTTATGATGATGATGAGAAAGATAATGATACTAGGGCAGATTTTGTTTACATTATTGATTAAACCAGTCAATGAAACGAATAAGCTGAGTGGTTTGGGATCAGTTACTAAGATGAAGTAGGTCATATGATTCCTACCCTGGTAGGTAAAAGAATTGTGTTTTGGGCTTGGGATATGACTCAAGCGGTCACGCGCTCGCCTGGTGTGCACAGGGCACTGGGTCCGATCCTCAGAACCACATAAAAATCAAATAAAGATTTTGTGTCCACCGAAAACTGAAAAATAAATATTTAAAAAATTCTCTCTCTCTCTCTCTCTTCTCGCTCTAAAAAAAAAAAAAAAAAAGAATTGTGTTTTATTCTTAAGAGCAAGTTTGTGCCACCATTGAAACTAGTTGGTCTAGAGAGTTCTAATATATTCAATTGAATAAGTTTCTGTTGAACATAACCTAAGATCACGTGAATTTTAGTGTATGATTCAGATAACAATAATATAAGGGGACAGAATCAAATATAAATGATACATCATGTATAAAAATTTTCTATTCCTTTCTTTGAAATTTACATTTATATAATTTAATGATAACAATTTTAGATCAGCAAAATTTGGTTGCTAACATTAAATAACATAAACTAATTTGCTTTCTCATAACTCTTATACTTCATTCAAAACTTTCCATATCTGTATACACTAGTTCAATAATAACAATAAAATAAAAATATTCTAATTATTCAGATTGTTTGTTTCATCTCTTAAGAGGTTTCAAGTTCTTAAATAATGTTGTGTACTTAGAACTCATTCTTTTTTTTTGACTTTTCAAAATTTACAATATATTGCTCATTGAGAAAAGTATTAGTTATATATAGTTATCTATATATAGCTATCTATCATAGCATGAATACTTATGCTACAAATACCTACTTCAAAGATAAAATATTGCTGGTATTTCAAAAACCTTCCTTGTTTCCTTCCCAAAATTCCACTTCTCCTTCTTCCCCCAAGTAATAATTATCTTGATATCTAATAATGATTTTCGGGGTGGGTACTGGGGATTGAACTCAGGGGCATTCAACCACTGAGCCAGATCCCCAGCCCTATTTTGTATTTTATTTAGAGACAGATTCTCACTGAGTTGCTTAGCATCTCACTTTTGCTGAGGCTGGCTTTGAACTCACAGTCCTCCTTCCTCAGACTATGAGTCACTTGGATTACAAGTGTGTGCCACTATTGTGTCTATTAACTATTTTGATCTATGTTTGAACATTGTACATTTGGGATTGTCTAATACCCTTGTTTATGACTACTTTGTTTCCAAGTTGCAGTTGCTCATCTTGCTTTGGTAGCTATAGTTTGTTTGCTGCCATTTATGAATAAAGGTCTATGGTATGCACATCCTTAATCATGTTCAATCATTCAGTTAATTCAAAAGTGAACACGTACTACAGGGATACTGCCACATCGATGTTCATAGCAGCACAATTCACAATAGCTAGACTGTGGAACCAACCCAGATGTCCTTCAATAGATAAATGGATAAAAAATAATGTGGCATTTATACACAATGGAGTATTACTCTGCACTAAAAAATGATAAAATCATGGAATTTGCAGGGAAATGGATGGCATTAGAGCAGATTATGCTAAGTGAAGCTGGCCAATCCCTAAAAAGCAAATGTCAAATGTCTTCTTTGATATAATGAGAGCAACTAAGAACAGAGCAGGGAGGAAGAGCAGGAGGAAAAGATTAACATTAAACAGAGACATGAGGTGGGAGGGAAAGGGAGAGAAAAGGGAAATTGCATGGAAATGGAAGGAGACCCTCATTGTTATACAAAATTACATATAAGAGGTTGTGAGGGGAATGGGAAAAAAAAAACAAGGAGAGAAATGAATTAAAGTAGATGGGGTAGAGAGAGAAGATGGGAGGGGTGGGGAGGGGGGATAGTAGAGGATAGGAAAGGTAGCAGAATACAACAGTTACTAATATGGCATTATGTAAAAATGTGGATGTGTTACCGATGTGATTCTGCAGTCTGTTTTTGGGGTAAAAATGGGAGTTCATAACCCACTTAAATCTAATGTATGAAATATGATATGTCAAGAGTTTTGTAATGTTTTGAACAACCAATAAAAAAAAGGAAAAAAAATAAAAGTGAACACAGTACTGGAAAACATACTTTTACTTCACAGCAAGGTACTTGTGTGAGAACTGACAATGATAAAGGGGAAAGGTATAAAAGAAAGATATGACAACTTTTTCAAAGAAATTATACATAGGACAATGTATTTCAGTAGCTTTGTGCTTCATCACCTCTTTTCACCTCATTCTATTCATTTTTTTTTTTTGTCTTCTCAAAGGTAGGGTTTCCAGAGTAGTCAATAAAAATATAAGTCTCCAGTCAAATCTGAATGTCAGTTATACACAAACTAAGGATGCACTTGTATTAAAAAATATAAAAAATGTTTTTTTCTGACACTCAAATTTAATTAGAGACTGACATTTTATCTGTAAACCCTGTGCAAAGGAAACGGCACACATACTAATGTGGATGTTCTTTCTTCTGAAGCTCATATGAAATGTATTGAAACTTCTTCTGTTTATGATCTCATAGTTAAGCATCTTTTTTAAAATATTGATGTATACTCCATATTCCACATAAAAGTTTAATAGCTTTAATATGTAATTCTATATTGTACATTATTATAAATATTAAAAATAAATAGAACGAGCATATGTATATATCTGCAAAAGCAGATTAAAGGAAATGGCCAAAGAAAGCTTGTCAATATCTTATAAAATAGATAAGATTGAGCAGAAAAAAGAAAGGAATTTCATGAACAAACAAATAAGAAAGCAGCTTATTGACCATAACTTTAAACTTGGCGACAAAGGAACTAAATAAAAAATAAGGAGTGTTATAAGGGCTGTCAAGTGCTAAACCTTTTCTCATACATTAGAAACTTTCTTAGTAAACCAAGCAGCCCAATAATTTCCAATGAACCTAAACCTGGAGAACAAGCTGAGAGGGTTTCATCCCCTCAACCCTCGGGGAGCAATGGAATTAATAGCAAGAGGAAAAGAAATTAGACAGGCTTTCTCTGCAAAAGATATCAGTAGGATGAGGCTTAAATATGACTGCAAGTTGGAATCAGATACAGAGGCTAAATAGCTACTAATTTCCAAATCTTATCTCAGACAAAGTAAGGCAGTATCATTAAGGACAGTATCTCTAGACATTAACATTTTAAATAATGCTTTCCAAATGATTATAATGTACAGACAGTGTAAAAAAAACAAACAAACAGGTAAACAGACAGGTAAAAACTAACCAGCAGCAGATTGGAGAAGAATTAACTCATACAATATGATATAGTTTAAAACTAAAGTAAATAAACTACTGAAAAAGCTTACAATTATGACCAGTGTCCTGCTGTGCAAAAACAAACAAACAAAAAAAACTGTGCAAAGTATCCACTGAGCACAGGTTCTGAAGAACCCGTTTCACAAAATTTCTATTCCATATTCTTAGTGATACACAGAGGAAATTTCAGAGTCCAAATGTGAAGTATATGCAAAAAGAAAACAAATGGAAAGCAAAATTTGAAACTTACAAAAGGAAATAATATACTAAAGGATTAAAATCAAGCTGACATCAATTCCTCTGTAGATACATTAGTGTAAAAAAAATACTCAAGCAGTACTTATAAAGTTCTGAAGAAAACGTGACACAAAAATATTAAACCCAAGCATTACTGTATATGTAAAAAGATTGACATTTTAAAAGATGTCAGCAAGCACATATTAACTCTTATGGGAAAAAAAAAACACAGTAGGAAAGGGGAAGAGAGACAGAAGGAAGGTAAAAGGCAGGGAGGGAGGAAAAACTTGACTAATGAATTTAGCCATTTTAAATACGTATGGAAATACAGGACTGAAAAATGAACAAGTCATGGATAAGACCAATTTGAGCAATTATTTCATTTACATGTGAAGCAGTTTCTTTTTTAAAAATTTTATTTTATGTTTATTTATATAGGACAGTGGAAGGCATTACAATTCTTATTACACATATAGAGCACAAATTTTTTTTTATCCCTGGTTGTATACATAGTGAAGCAGTTTCTAGATGATTGTCAAAATTATTGTTGGGAAAATAATAACATGTTTTAAAGGTTGGGACCTAAGAAAATGATAATAGAATTAATAAAAATCAGAACAGAAGAGTAGAAAAAAATGTGTGAGAGATAATAATCTTCCCATAGCAGAGGCGAATGAAATTGCTTAAAATCATGACATGAATTTAAAAGGAATGTAGAGATTCCAAAATCATAAAACTTGTTATAATGTATTTCTTATTACCCTTGAGGAACTCTTCTAGGAACTAAAATTTCTTGCCTTGAAGAAACTATGTGAATTTTAGCCATTTTTTCACTTTCAATCCAGCATTTTTTTCTTGTACTGATTTAAGTAGAATTTAAGAATTCACATTAAAATTACCTCATATAAAAATATGATCAATTTTTATAAGACCACTTTTATGTATGGGTTCAATTTTCTGTAAGAAAATAAAGTAGGAATTATGGTTACCTAATCTTAATACTGATGCCTATTTTCTGATGGTAGTAGTATAGAAATTATTTTAACTATTCTTTCTTTTTTTTTTCATACATTTAATTTGCTAAAAAAACTATACTATTATATCCAAAATAATAATTGATTTTAAGATAAAATTAATAGTAACTAAAGATGATAGGCTTGCCTAAGGACTACAGGATTGAGAAAAAATTGATAGACAAAATTAAAGAAGTAGGAGTTTCATTATCTGTAGAAGAGATCCTAACATTAAACCTGAATCTGGATTGTTATAATCAGCATAGCTGAACAAAAGGAGCAATTTCTACAAGGTCGCCATGTCATTTCCTCAGATGTTTTATAGTGGACTCCCGAATATCATGTGTTTTTTCATATTCAAGTATTTAACTATGATGCAGTACTCTTTATGGGAGTTGGGAGTATATATTTTGAGTAGAATCGATTATTTTATGAAGAATAAGATAATGGCATATTTTGTATATGAATCATGGAGCAGTAACATGGAGCTCTTTATTTAAGCAATGTGGAGAAAATATAAAAACCTAAAAGGTAACATACATTTTCTAATTTTAAAGTTTAAGGTTTTGACTATTTTATTTATTGATCAGATTCAGTATTAAAACCTTAATATAATCTATAGTCATTATTTAATTATTTTTATCAACATACATTTTTGTTGTTTTAAATTTCAAACCTGGTATAAAGGTAGAATTGAAAAGGCATGTTATTATCCTGAGCTTGTCTGAATCTTCATTCTTTGAGATCTGCCAACTAAAAACGAAAGTTCAGTATGGAGATGGTTGTACACTAATTCAAATGTTAAGTTTGATTTTATGTACTATGGTTTTTATTTTTGTATTAACATCTGGTTATGATGATGACAAGTTGGTGTGGGAATAGGGGGCTGAAATACTTTCCCAATTGAGTTAATGAGTGTTGTATTATCCCTTAGTAAAAAAAAAATTAAAAAACTAATATGCACACACACACACACACACACACACACTCACACTCACACACTTGACTTTAAAATTCAGTGCTAATATCTATATCACAGATTTGACCAGGAGGGAATTTTACTGTTGTTTCCTGTGGGATTCAGCAAATGCAAATAATATTTTAAACTGTCCTATATGAACAGATGGCTCAGCAGAGGGTTTTACTCTAGAGAGTCCTGCTGGATTCTGTGTTGTACAGGGTGAGCTGAGATAATAACCATGGAAGCTGCAAATCTCCTCCTGCACATGGAGGAGATAAGGGATGTACAGCCACATTGAGATTGGGAGACTTTGGTAGATAGCAGCTGTATCTGGCATCTACCAAATGGCATTTTAGGAAGATTAAAATGGTGGATTATGAAGAAAACAAAAGTTAATTACTGAGGGCCACCAGGGCAGTAAAGAAAATTATCACAAGCATTCACTACAATTTTTAGGTCAGAAGAAAAAATTTTAGAGGATGAAACATAGCAATATTAAAAATCATTCACATGATCAAAGTCCGTGTTTGGAACTTAGTATTTTCAGGTCATTCTTTTAGTTAAAACATTTGTAAAGATAATATCACGTGAGTACTTCCTAAATCTCAAATCGCACCAATACATTATTTGAAATTTCTAGTTACTCATTTTTCTCATACAGTTCTCATTAATTCATAACAATTAAACTTAGAAATACTGCAAAAAAAAGCTGTGTATCTTTTTAATATTATCCCAGATAATTGTCCAAAACACCAGCTTAACATCATTTTCAGAAGAAGCCAGAGGAAAGATCCCATTTTACCTTTTTTGTTTGTGGTTCATTATGGCCCAGAGTCTAAAATGATAGTTGATAATCTTGAAGAATATCGAAAACTTGCCAATAAATTTTCTCAGGTAGAAATGCTAGTAATTTCTTTTTTTATAGAAATAATTATTCCAAATATATATTTTATGGTCAATTTTGATTTTATGTTATAATTTTACGATCCAATTTTAACATTCTTGTCTTTATTTACTAAGTATATATGTTGGCATCTCACACTCTCTCATCACCATTCTGCTGGTTGCCTCTTTAGTAATGTAAACATTATACATGTGTTCACAGTGTGTTTGCATGGAAGTTACATTTATAACTTTGGAATGCCTATCCTGATCCACTTGCCTGTCATTTTGAGAGTAGGAACTTTATTTAAGTGCTGTATGTATCCCTAAAAAATATATTATAGGTGACTTGGTTTTTGACAGGCTGTCAATTGATTCAGATCCAAAGAATATGTCAGTATTGGTAAAAGTATACATAAAAACCATAGAATAATTGTATGTTTATATATATATATATCAATGTGTGTATATATAAATATATACATACTATATATATATATATATATATATATATATATATATATATATACATGTAATTTTGAAATATTTGCTGATAAAGTTTTCTACCAGATAAGGACAGCAAACAACTCATTGCAGTCTCAGATTATTGAGCATATCTGCACCAATAATCCAAGAATAAATTCAAAGTCATTGTATTTATTACCCCAGGAAAAAGGTTTTTTCCCTAAAGATGATTTAATGTCAAGGAGAAAAGTTCTAGCAATTTCACATAAGGTTTCTATTTTTTACCCTTATCTGACAAATTTTAAAAGCCTCTAAAATGTGCTTTTAGAAATTTAACCCAAAGCTGTTGAAAGTTCCATAATACAGCTTTTGACCTGCTAAGAGAAGGGACTATCTATCATAATCTTACAGTTTCTATTGGTTCAATTTAATTCATTTAAACAGTGCATCATAGGCATAATGTGGCTTAATCCTGATTGATGTTGTCCTTAGAGTCCTAAGCAAAGAAGGAGGAGGTGGAACAGAAAGAAATTTCCTCATGGTAGAGAATGAGGAAACACTATATGCTGACTGAGGTTAGTGTAAAGGAGACATTAATTTTTTAAAGGATTTTTCTGATGCAATGGTATATTCTTTTTAAGAAAAAAATAGCTTTTAAAATAACTCCAAGTGGAATAAAAAAAATTTAGGTACAGAGAGTTGAGTAATTTATTCAATATCATATAAATAAAGTAGATTTTATCCTGAAGTCTAATGTTTAATTTGGACATCCAGTTATTTTTCTTGAAATTTTGTGTCTACTACTTTGATCCACAATTTTTATTTTTTGTTTATATTTTTAATTTTTTTTAGTTGTAGATGGACACATACCTCTGTTTTATTTGCCTATTTCTATGTGGTGCTGGAGATGGAACCCAGTGCCTCCCACATTCTAGGCAAGTGCTCTACCACTGAGCCACAAACCCAGCCCCATCTATAATTTTTAAATTCTCTAATTGCTCCAAAAGCTACTTGATCTCAACTTACCACCAAAAATTATTCATGAACAGGATACTGTTCTTTCAGACAAAAGACTATGTTTTAATTTGGGGTACAGATGCAAGTACTTTTAACTTCTGAAGTACAATGTAGTCCAAGGATATTTACAGAGTTGAAGTGAAAACAGTCCTTTTTTCATGTTTTAAGAAGACTGTTAGTAGAAAATGCAAATTAAGTACCAGGGAACAAAAATGATTAAACAGTAAACTTCACTTATTTAAAATTTATGTAATGAGCACACAAAGTTGTAAATCTTGTTGTAAATAATACTGAAAGAATGGAAACTGTAAAGAACATGTGCACTTCTTACCTGCCATTCCTGGTTAAGATTCCACGGTTAAAGGCATATGAGTCCAAGAAGATACATTATTTATATTTTTAACATTTCTGAAACAGAAGTCATTTTCTATTTAAAGTTATTAAAAATTCTAGGTTTTAAGTTATCTTCAGTTTGGGTAATGTGTGTGTTAGTGTATTTTAGAGCATTTATTTCCTGCTGAATTTCTCCCATTCATTTCCTCAAGTTCAGTCACTTCAACTTGCTTCAGTTTTTCAATTGCTTGTTCCACATAAATCTGTCTACTTAGAATTCTTATTTGCTTTTACCTTTAGATCAGTCATAGCTTTTTTTTTCACAGATTCTCAATTTTATGGAAACAAATCTGATCTATATCCTTTAGAATCTACATTCGAATACTATTTGCCCTGTGTGTATATATTGAAGCACATTATATTATCTTCAAAAATCCTTAGGCTTGTAATAAAGTGAGTTAGGGATGTCAAAGAAATCATTCAAGATTTCACAACTAGTACTATTTTATTAGTTTTCAAAACAGATATATCAACACTAGCTTAGATTTAATGACTCCTATATCAATACATGTTTTAATGTAATTTTCAAATACATAAATGAAAGATAGGTAAGCAAAGTGAACTTAGAAACATAAGTCAACTATATGCTATTAGAACTCACTTAAGTTTTAAAACACAGATATACTGGAAATAAAGGAACAGAAAGATTATACAATGAAAAATACTAATCAAAGGTAAGCAGGCATAGTCACATTAATATACATAAAGTCAGCTTCAGATGGAGAAAAATAACCAGAGAAAAAGAAAAAAAAACACAATTATAACAAAAGGGCCTGTTTATCAGAAGATTCTATCAACTTAAATGCTCAAAAACAACAAAGAAAGAAAACACAGCTAAAATGTTATGACAAGAATGTACTGACAGAAGGGAAAGCAGAAGTACTGATAGTTGAAAACAACACCACCCTCCCTATGACTGATTGAAAAACTAGACAGAATAACAGTGAGGCTACATCAAAACTAAACAATATCATCAGCCAACAATATATTTAATAAACATTTATAGAGTATTATGATTAGAAAAATCAGATGGCACAATTTCTCCAAGTGTCCTTGTGAAATAGTAAGACTGAACATATCCTGGACCATAAACAAATCTCAACAAATTTAAAATTATAAAAGGATAAGCCAAAATGGAATCAAACTAGTTATCAGTAACAGATAACAATAAGAATGTGTGGAAAGTTACACTCACTTCTAAATAATCTATGGGTCATAGAGAATATCTCAAGAGAAATCCATTACACTGAATAAAAAAAAAATAGAGCATATCAAAGCTCATGGGAAACAGAGAAAGTAGTAGTGAAAGGAATACAGAGAGAATCAAATTTATGTATTTATTATTCCAGGGTATAAAACAAGTTTCAAATTTGAAAAGCAAGGAATGTAATTCACAATAATAACAGGCAAAAGTCAAAAAAATTCTTAATAAATAAAGATTTTGCATCGATAATATGAGCTCCCATCTCAAGAATCCGGAAAAAGAACAAAACAGATGGAAGTATTTATGAGAATGCAAAGACAAATAAAATTTGTGTAGAAATCAATGAAATTGAAAACATAAATATAAGCAAATGAAATTTCACTCTTTTACATAAATAAAATAGATCAAACCCCTAAAAGAGAGCTAAAAAAAAGGGGGAAAGGACAAATGACCAATATTACATACAAAATAGCATGTATCACTATAGAACCTACAGGCATTTAAAATACAGTAAGAAAATATCATGAACACTTTTATACACCAAAGTTAGACAACTTAGAGAGGGGCAGTGGCTCATGCCTTTATTCCCAGTGACTTGGGAGGCTGAGGCGGGGAGGATGGCAAATTGAGGTCAGACTTAGCATCCCTGAGAGATCCTCCATAACTTAGCAAGATCCTGTATCAAAATAAAAAATAAAAAGAGCTGAGGATGTAACTCTGTGGTAAAGTACTCCGAGGTTCAATCTCCAGCATTAAAAGAAAAAAATATAGAAAACTGAAACAAAATACAACAATTCGTTTAAAATTATTAAATATCACAAAACTCCAACATAAAATAAGGTATTTTAATATACCTAGAATTATAAAGAAATTAAATTCAAACTCACTAAAAAATCATAATTAAAAAAAAGGATATGAAATCTCCAGCCCCAAAGGATTTTTCTAAGAAACTGTGCCAAAATTTTTAAGGTAGAGTTAATAACAATTCTATACACACTATAATGACCCCAAATTGATAATCAGTAGTTTACCAATAGAAATATCAATATACAAAATTTTTTGGAATATAGAATGAATTTTTACTCTATGAAGACTGTACTACTGTGATAAAAAAAAACCTGACAGGCAAAAAAAATCTATAGATCAATATCTATTATATTTTCTAAGTAACAATTATCAAGAAAATATGAGAAAAATAGAAAACAGAATTAAGCAATACATAAAATATTTATAAACTTGAATGAAATGAAACTCTTTCTAAGGATACAAAGTCAATTGAATATTAAAAATTAAGTTAATTTAATTTGCCATATTTATAATCCAAAGAAAGAAGATCACATGATTATAACCAATTGATGCAGGGAAAAAATCAGAAAAAAATTAATAGCTATTATTAATGAAAACTCTCAGAACAACAGTAGTGAAAGAGACTGTCTCACCTTCTTGACATGAAACCTGTAGATATCATTTCACTTAATGGGGAAATACTGAATACTGTTTTGCCTAAGATTAGGAATAAGGAAAAATATCTACTCTCACCACTTTTATACTTTTATTCAATATAGCACTGAAAATTCTGTCCATCTAAATAATGCAAGAAAATGAAACAAATGACATATATATCAGTCAAAAAGAAATAAAACTGTCATTTTTTTTGCAAATGACACTATGATCTAGTCTACATATAAAAGTATAAAGAATATAAAAGAATTAAATATACAATGTTATTTAAACATTCAAAAATAAAATATTCTCCTCCATATTAAACAAAAAATTCATCATTTGTATACTAAAGTCTAGAAAAAATGAAGGAAGATATAAATAAGATATCAATAATTGCAGAAACATATTGCATTCATTGACAAGAAAACTGATGTCAGTTCTCTTTATGTCTGTTTATCATAATGCCATAAAAATTTTAGCAATTTTCCTGTAGAAAGAGATAAGATTATTATGAGACATGGGAAGAAACATAAACTAGAACAAGTAGGAGAAATTAATCTAAGATATGTTAAGATTTATATATGCTATGGGCAAAAGAATAAATGCATAGATCAATGGAACAAAATAGAAAATCTATAACTAGAACCACAGAAATAAATCCAAGTGAATTTTTACAAAGATGCAAAAGCATTTCATTTAAGAAATTATAGTCCTGCCACAAATGGTCCTGAAACAACTGAGCATTCAAGGCAGGAAAATAAACTTTGATGTAAACTTCCCACTTGATATGGATCACATTTAATATGATACAACCAATTAAATTTAAACAGAAAAGTTTAAAATTAAAAAAAAATGGTATCTTAGTCAGCTAAAAAGTTCTTTAACTTGATGCCAAAGAATTGCATACTTTAGATTTTATCTAAATTGATTTTTCTCTGGAAAAGACTATTAAATGGATGAAAAGACAAACTCAAAACTGTAGTGTGGGAAAAAATATTTGTAAATCACATATTCAACCATACAGTAATATTGAAATTCTCGAAATTCAATGGCAAAAAAATCCAATTAAATTAGGCAAAAGATGCAGACATTTAAGTCAAGAGAATATACAGAGGACAAAACAGTACACAAAGTTAGGTTCAAAGTAAATTGCCATTAGAGAAATGCAGTTAAAACCACAATGAAATACCTGTACATATCAACCAGAATTGCTAAAATAAATATTAGTGAAACCATGAAATGTTTGTGAGTTTGCAGAGAACCTGGTTAACTCATACATTTGTGAAAAGTGATAGCCACTCTGGAAAACAGAAAATTTCTTTAAAAAAACAAATAACCAGTATCAAAAGATCCATCAATTGCTTTTCTGAGCATTTACCCAAGAAAAGACAAGACTATGTTTACATAGCAGGTGTCTCCATCGATTTGTTTGTAAAAACCCCAGACTGAAAACAATACAGATATTCCTTAAAAAATAAATGGGTAAGTAAAATGTGGTGCTTGCCTTTCATGAAACACTACTTAGCAATAATAATAATAATAATAATAATAATAATAATAATAATTTATGCATGCAAAAATTAATTTGACAGATATCCAAAGAATAATGCAGTGTGGAAAAAGTCAATCTTATTATGTTTCCATTCATATAGCTTTCTATAAAGATCAGAGTTGCAAAAACTGAATTGAAGGGGCTACTAACAGTCAATGGAAGGAATCTTGTGATGATGAAAATCTTCTCTATCTTGAATGCTTGAATGCCAATATCTTGGTAAAGAAATTGTACTTTTGTTATGAAAGAGGTTATTATTAATAGACACTGTGTAATGGGTACAAAGGATCTTTCATATTCAAGTGCTCAGTAGACATGTGGCTATTAAACAGTAGTGTTCTGTAAAACAGATAAAAGACATTTGCAAACAGCCAGGCATGATGGCTCATGCCTGTAATGTCAGTGGCTAGGGAGGCTGAGGCAGATTCAAAGCCAGCTTCAGCAACTTAGCAAGGCCCTAAGCAACTTAGCAAGTCCCTATCTATCTCTAAATAAAATATTAAAAAGGGTAGGAGATGTGGCTCAGTGATTAAGTGCCCATGAGTTCAGTCCTGGAGCCAAAAAAAAAAAAAAAAAGCATTTTCATCATTGCAGAAGATTCTATTGTAAAGTCTTGATCCAGAACTTTTAAAGTAGGGCTTATAGTTTAAAAGCTGCATTTATAAATAACAATTGAAGGAAAATGTTTATGATATAAAATAACACATTATAGCAAATTATTTAGATGCTTTATTATGAAAGAGGTATTTAAATCAAATGTATATGATGATTATTTATTTGACCATTATATCTGCCTGGAGATGAAACTTATATTTACTTCTTGAGTTATTAATAAGAGGTCTTCTCTTTTATCATCTGGTCTTTTCTAGAAAATTCTGTTCATTCCAAAGGACATTGATATCTTACATAAGAAAGAAAATTTTCTAGTTATTCATCACCATGACAAAATACCTGAAACTTATAAAGAGGGAAGGTTTATTGAAACTCATGGCTTCAAAAGTTTTAATTCATAATTGTTTGGTCCTGTTGCTTTAATCTTGTGGTGGTACTGTAGCTCATGACAGGAATGTGTGCTGAAAGAGGCCTGTTTATCTCCTGGTAGACAAAAGGAAAGGGAGAGGAGGGGCCAGGGTTCTAATACCTCCTTCAAAGGCACACCCCCCAGTGACCTAACTTCTTTCCACAAGGATCACCTCCCCTTAGTGCCACAATTTGGTACCAAACTTAATACCCAGACCTTTGGAGGACATTTAAGATCCAAAATATAGTATCATCTTTGGATCTTCTTTATTTCTTGTACCATATAAACAGTCTTCACAAATCTTAGGCAGGGATGTATATGCTAACTCCAATTATCTCCATAAGGTGAGTAAATGAAGAATATGAGAAAATAAGAATCACCTTTACACTTCTAGATAGGTTCAACCAAAGAAACAATATTAGTAAGTGATATATATTAAGAGATTTACTGTAATAATCAACTTATTTGATTGCCAGCCTGGTGAGGAAAGTTTGGAATCCGTAGCAAAGCCAGCAGGGAGAGAAGAAGAGAACAGTTGGACACAAAGTAAATCTCCTGTCCAGGAGCATAATTTCTTCTTATTCAGGGGACTCTTAGCTCTATTCTTAAGGCCTTTCAAATGTTTAACTCAAATCCATACAGACTATTTTTAATACTCTCCCTTATTTAAAGTCAGTTGATGTGTACTTTAATCACATCTTCAAAATTCCTTCACAGAAACAATTAGATTATTGTCAGGTTGTATAACTGGACTGTTTTTTTCATGTTTTTGTTAGTCCATTATAGTTATACATAATAATGGGGTTTATTTTGACATATCACACATACACGGAATGTAATTTATCTGATTTCAACCCCTAGTACCCACCTTCTCTTCTCCCATCCTCTGATTGGCCCTCCTTAACTCCCCAAATCTTCTCCACAATTCATTGGTTAGTTATAAGTTGGTGCTTATTAAGTACCCATAATAGTAAGATTCACTGGGGTTCATTTGCACACACAGATTCATTTGATCAACATTATTCTGCTACTTACCCTTTCCCATTTATTCCCTCCTTCCCTTCTCCCTTATTTCACCTATTTCCCTTCTATTTTCATCATATTCTCCACTGTTTTTTCTTTATTTTGCTCTAGCCTCTGCATATGAGAAAAAAGCTGTCACCCCTTGACTTTCTGTCTGGCTTATTTCATTCAGCATGATGCTCAAAAAAATATGGTGTATATAACTGAGGAGTCTGACCTAACCAAGTTGACACAGAAAATCAATCATCAGAATACAGAATGTGACCACTGCTGGATTTTTAAGAGATGACACAGGAGATGGAACAAAAAAAATGTTTTATAGAACAGATATTCCAAGTTCTATATGACAAAGAACATAAGGGCTAAACCAGGAGAATGTTAAAATGACTTGAAATGGGATGGGATACATTTTATTGTTCAGAAAAATTATTTATAACAGAAATTTTAAAATTAAAAACTTACATTTTCCATATTTTTGACTTCGCATAAATATAAAGAGATAAGTTTGTACTCAAGTAGGACCTTTCCTTTTATATTTCCTCTCAAAATTTTCTTCTTCCTTTAAGTTTAAGACAATGATGTATATTTCAAAATGTATTGGCAGAGATTCAAAAGAGTAAAACAATTTAAATGGTCTTCTTGTTCACTTCTGGGAGAGCTTTAATCTAACTTTCATGCAATTTGTTTAAGGAATACACAGAACAATCTCAAAGTTGCTCATGAAGACCTGACAAATGTGGAAACTCTAGAATATTATTTTATTCACCTATGTTGTTTCACTTCCACAAAATGAAATTGTTTCTTAGTGATGAATATTTGGATGACAGCTATATAAGATCTAACTTTATACGTTTATAAGATCTAAAGAGTATACAAAGGTCTTATAAAGGATATAACTTTATAAGATCTAAAGAATACTTGTGAGCCATTACATCACCCAAATAAACCACAGAGAAAAGAAGAAACACTGAAGAGGGTAGAAAGGGCAAATTTACATTTCTTATGTCACCCCTCTCCAGATCTGTATAGTACAACATAAAGAAAGATACTTCCCAGGTCTGGGAACAGAGTGAAGTGACCACCCAACTATACCACAGACCTCAGCATCAAATCTATCAATGAACTCTGATGTCAGGCCAGTTCCCACAAACCAGGCAACAGGCTAGATGCTATAGACTCAAAAGACAGGCCAGCCCTCATGGGCTCAGCCATCAGATCCACTAAGCAGCAGATACCAGCATGAACAGTTTTCTTGGCTGGTCCTCACAGAACCAGGTTCTGGGCCTACCCCAATGCAGAGTTGGTACAAGTGGTCCCCCAAATCAGGTTCACATTCAGAGACCCAGGCTGTAAACTCACACTACTATTGTTTTTCCAGCCAACACTCCATGTGTCCAGGCTATACAAAGGTCCCTGTCTGCTCCAGGATTGAGGCTGGCCTCTGTAGACCAAGACTCAGTCTATCTCTGTAGTCATGGAGTAGAACTGAAATTCAGGTCAACATTTGCAGAGCCAAGTACCATGTCAGCCTACCCAAAGCAAGCCTACCTATAGACTCTGCCAGCCACCTTCCCCACAAATATGGAAAGGCTACTGATAAAGGACATTTTGTTGTAAAGTCATTTTGTGTAGACTGAAAAAGATACACAGGCCACAGGATCATAATTGAACAGAAATATCAGAAAAAAAATTAAGGACCAGCAACCAACTTCAAAGAAATGAACATTCATGTACTGGCTGAAAGTAATTTAAGTTAATCATATTAAAGATGCTCAGTGAGCTATAAGAAAACACAAAGAACAAAACATCAGAAGGACAATACATGAATAACAGAAGTTCAACAACAACAACAACAACAAAAGAAAAGAAAAAACAACATTAAAAGAGAACCAAGTCAATTCTGGTGCAGACAAACACAATGACTGAACTGAAAAATTCTATAAAACATTTCTACCACAGACTAGATTTTGTAGAAGAAAGAATAATAACCTTGAAAAACATCATTTGATGTTAGCCACAAAAAGATAGGAGAGAAAGGAAGGGGAGAATAAGGAAGGGAAGGAATCAATAAATCCCACAGGTTTTATGGGGCATTATCAAATGAACTAATATAAAATTTATGAATGTCCAAAACTAACAGAATGAAAAAAAGTCAAAAATATTATTTTAAGAAATAATGACAGACAACTTCCCAGAGCTGATGTGAGAACGTTTCATATCTATAGATAGATAGATATGCACACATACACACAAATCCCAGATAGATTAAACATAAAGTGATCTTCACTGAGATAAATTGTAATCAAATTCTCAGAAGTCAAAGACAAAGACAAAATTTTGGAAACAGAAAGAGAAAAGTCTTCATCATATAAGACAACAACAGGACTATCAGAAAAATTTTCACCAAAAAAATTTGCAGGTCAGGAGAGAGTGGCTGATATATTCAAATTGGCTGATATATTAAAAAACAAAAAATATATATATTCAAAGTGGCTGATATATTATAAAACAGAACAGAAAAAAATTTTCAAGCAACAACAACATACTTGGAAATGCTATTCTTCCAAAATGAATATGACAAGTGCCTCTCAGTTTTTTTCATATGCTGGTAGGTTGGTTCCTAGTATGATATTTGCTGAGAAATGGTAGAATCTCTAACAGGTGGGGCCTAAGGTGAGTAATTAGGTTATTAGAGTAATAGGTCACTTGGGAGAATGGGTCTAATTAATATAGTTTTCAGGACAAACTTGTTAGTTCTATTGATAATGGATTATTATTAAAAGAGTAATCATGGGTACAATGTAATTGATAGGAGGAATGTCTGGTGTTCTTTGGAATAGTAGAATGAATATAAATTACAATTATGTATTCTGTACCTCAAACTAGATAGAAGAATTTAAATATATTAACCATAAAGAATTGATAAAATTTAACATGGTATGCTAATTACCCTAAGTTGATCACTACCAAATGTATACATGAATCAAAATGTCATTATGTCATTTTTATTGTGCCTCATATATGTGTTCAATTATTAAGTGTAAGTCAAAAGCTAACACAAAGTTTAAGAGGCAAAGAACCTGTATAGACATTTCTTAAAATAAGACACACAAATGATCAATGGTTCTATGAAAAAACACTCAACATCATTAATCATTTAGGATGCAAATCAAAACCACAATTAAATATGCCTTTATGCCAGTTAAAATAGTTATTATCAAGAAGAAGAAAGTCAACAAATGTTGACAAGATATGGAATATACTGAATCCCTGTATACTGTTAGTGGGAATGTAAGCTGTTCCAGGCATAGTGGAAAATGGTATGGAAATTGCTCAAAAATTAAAAACAGAATTACCATATGGTGCAGCACTCCCACTGGGAATATATTTGAAAGAAACAAAATCAGCGTCTTGATGATATATCTGCACTCTGAGGTTCATGGCAGCATTATTCAGAATAGTTAAGATAGGGAATCAACCTAAGTGTCTATTGACAGATGAATACTGTCTTTCAGGAAGCTATAAAAAGCTATCACAAACTGGCTGGCTTATAAGCAAATGAAATTGATTTTTAGCAGTTCTAAAAGTTGGGAAGTCGAAGAAGGAGGTGATGGCAGAGGGAACACTTCCTTGTTTAAAGACACTGCCTTCTTATTTTGTCCTCCTGTGGAGAAAGAGGGCTAGGGAGCTTTCTTGAATTTCTTTCTTAAGGCACTAATCCCATTCACGAGAGCTTTGCCCATCTCAGTCTCACCTTATTGTTTTTTGGAAGCCTTACTTCCTAACATCACCTGTATTTTCCTACCTCTTTTCTTTTCATCAGTTATTTTGCTGTCCCCCACCCCCACCCTATGGCTCACTCCCTAACTGTTGAAGAGCTGTGATAGTTAGGCCTGAGACCTCCTCTTTTCCTGTTATTCTTTTTGCCTGGTTTCATCATACATTTGCATTGTTATGGAGAGCTCCTCAGAAAACACTCTAAGTCCAAATTCATATCAAAGAGAGCTTTATTTACCTAGCCAGGGACTGTCCCCACCCACAGAGACTGAAACTCTGGGAGAATAGCAACTTCCTGGCCTATATACTGGGAACTTAAAGAAAATCACAACTCAGGGGCTTTCTTTCACCATGCAAGTAAGCCAACCACAGAAATTAAAACAATAGGAAGCAGGACCTGTGAGCCCTAAGCTGGAATTTTCCAGTTAGCAAACAAGCAAGTAGGAAGCTAGAAAAAGGTAATCAGCTTTGCAATTCAATTGGCCACAGTCTGGGTTCAAGCAGGTGCTAGACAGTTGTATCCTGAGTTTCAGCAGGTGAGTGAGAATCTACTTCAAAGTCTTGGGTCATCAAGACCACCATATCCTGAGTTGAGCACATTTTGTAGGGTACAAACTACAGAAAAAAATATATTATAAGAAAACAGCTTTCATTTCAGTTTCTCAGAAACTTAAGAATCTGATGCTTAATCTGCATATTTAAAGGCATGCTGTTGTGGTGTAAACTAATCAACAAAATCAGTAAGAGTGTAAATTATAGGTTATAGATTCATAAACAATATAGATTATAGATATAATAAGTGAGTTTCAGTCTCAGAGTTTCAGTCTCTGTGAGTGGGGACACAACATCTTTGTTTGTATGTGGTGCTGAGGATCAAACCCGAGCCGCACGCATGCTAGGCAAGTGCTACCACTTGAGACACATCCCCAGCCCCAAACATAAACATTTTTTTTCATAAACAGTTTTTTAAAAAAAATTTTTCTCACAATCCTGAGTCAATTCACCAGAATGCCTTGATCACTTTATATACAGAACAGGACATTTTAGATACATATCACACCATTTAGATACATATCAAATTCACCATTATCATTTATCTGAATTATTGCTATAATCACCTTACTTACCCCATCCGAATTATGACTTCTGGTAACAGAACCAGGAAAGGAATTTAAAACACGTATAAGATTGTATCATTCTGCTGTTAATATTCTGCAATTTTTTTTCCATCATATTTTCAATAAAACTTTACTTTTGACAGTTACCTACTGCTCTTCCAGATTTTTCTTTTATAATATAATGTAGACCACAAGTGAGACTTTTTCTTTAAATATGGAAATAAAATCCTTGGGACATGTTTGAGAATATATAAAACTTCACTAGTTTTTAGGCATACATTTTTCATTCATAGTACTTAATTGCCGTTTTATTTAATATTCACATTTTATTAACTTTTCTTCAATTCTTCTAATAGCTCAGAAAAAAATAAAACCTAAGTAAATTGTTCAATAAAAATACAAGCATATTTATTTTTTATATGGGAATATAACATAATATTGATATATGTACATACAACTATATATATATATATATATATATATATATATATATATACATATAAACTGAAAGTATTACTACAACATAAATTATTCTTCATAAAATGGCAATAGTTTAACTTTTCCTCCATCCACAGAAGTTGGGACATTAAGAGAAAAGGAAGGAAGGATGGAAGGAAGGGAGGGGGGAAAGAAGGAAGGAAGGAAGGAAGGAAGGAAGGAAGGAAGGAAGGAAGGGAGGGAGGGAGGGAGGGAGGGAGGAAGAACTGATCAATCTAATGGTGAGGTGATGCCTGTAATAAAAAGTAGCATTGTTGTGCAGAGAGTAAAAAAAGAAAATCCGTTATTTTCTTCCAGCTCCTTATCTCCTGTTGTCCTGAGTAGCTAAAATAAACTGATGAAATTGAACCTGTTATTTGGTGTGGAAAAATCTGTTCATCATTTCTATCTTTCTCCTATTTGTATCTTAGAGAGAAGTAAATTAGTTATACAACTATGGACCTTCTTAAATGAGTCTATCTAACATGCCTGGCAGAAGCAAGGCCAGAATGCATAGTAGTTGAGTGGCTCCTTCTTTAAAATAAAGCTGTCAGGACTGACATCCCAGAATTCATGGTCTCCTCCTTCCTCCTAGAGCAGAGTGAGGGGATTATGCAGATGAGTCACAACACTGTGTCTGCCTAGGAAACCTTGTCTTGTGTGCTTGGCATACACTGAATTCATTTCTATACCACTGAAAGGCCACAGCTCAGAACTGTGTCTGGGGGATAAACACCTTAACAAAGCTGTTTAGTGGCTCCACTAAATGGTTCTGGCAGGCACATCCTTTTGAAATGATGGGAGAAAGCTTTCTCTCCTACTTCATTCTTCTCTTTATCCACATTGGAGCCTCTTTCTCACTCCCCCTACCCTGTTTTCTCTTTCTGTGTGCTCCTTCTTTAAGTCTGTCTGTTTTTTGCTCCATCCCTCACCTCATAACACTTGAACTTTTTGATTTTATTATGCACAAACATTAAGGCAATTTCTTAGAGTTTCTTTACTTAAAGTGAGAAAATTTTCTCTACCCTCATAAGATCAGAGATCGCAGAGAAGAAAGATACTAGGATTCAGATGGGAGCCACCCACCCATTAGCCATAGTCTGCTCCATATCACAAGAAGCATTTTGGCTTGTGGTTCAGAGTTGGGGTATTTTTCTGAGTGTTATGGAAAAAAAATCTCTGGAAAATTTGAGCAAAATAGATTCACAATTTTATTTATATTTTACATCTCAAATTATGGTTGAAAGTATGTGTACAATACTCTGAGGCAAAAAGAGTGTGAGACTGAAGGCAGAGAGATAGTTAGAATGCTAGTGTAGAGGATCAACATAGACCAGATTGCAACTCAAACTAAGTGGCTTTTTTTGTTTTTTACCAGTCTGTCTTCTTACTTTTCTTTTTTTTTTTTTTTTTTTTTTTTTAATTTGAGAAGCAAAGCCACCCTGCTCTACTTTCACATTGTTTCTTAGTAGACACTAAAGAAATACAGTTTTTTTTTTTTTTTATGAGTTTATCTAGGTTAGAGCTCAATGGAGTACTTACATTTGCAACATTTTCTTCAACATGTTTTACAGATCATAAAGAGTTATACAACCTAAATCTTTCCCTGAAGACAAGAACTTCATCAATTTAAATTAGATTCTCAAGTATCTTCCAAGAAAACTCAGACACTGGGTTCACACGATTCAGTCAAAATTTTCATTTAATCCTTATTTTACTTTAAGAGTTAAATTCCCTTGATAACAGCTGTCTAAAGAAAATGTGGTGAGAGCTTCAGGGATTTTTTTGGTAGTTTTTTTGTCCAAATGAGTCATTCAATGATATTCCCTTATTTATTTTCTAACTAGAAAATAAATGTCTATGTAGGCATAACTCTGTGGGTTCTCCACTATATTATTTAACACTCTTGGAAATAACAACAATAGGCATACATTTATATGTAATCATAATTTTATTCCAAGTGTTTCATCACAAAATAGCTAAATTTAACATCTAGAAAAATTGGGAACTAATGAATTTTTGAGTTATCAGCAACCGTAAAATTGGAACAATCTGTTTGGCATATATAGTAGTTTTGAAAATTCTTAAATTTTCTTTCAGATCAGGACTCTCTTAGAAAGTAAGTCCTGTTGTAGAATTAATCTAACCTTATAAAAATCTTCATTTAAAACCAATATATTAAATTAAAGTCTTATACTTTAAGCTTCTTTTATTGAATAGAAAATAACTACTTTTTTCTAGGTCAAAATTATACACCAAACTGTATATTTATTTATCTATTATATTCTTCTACATTTACCACAGGTATTTAAATTGAACATATGCAGAATAATATTTTTTTTCTTTCCTTCCATAGTTTATGCCATTTTCTAAGCCTTTTATGATGATATCATTCACTCATTTTGAAGAATAAGATTTCTTGATATCAACTTTAGATTCTCTTTTCTAGATCTTCACCTTAATTCAGTCAACCAGATATGCTGACTCTTCCTCCTTTGGCTGCCTCTCCCTCTACTTCAAGTGTTACCACCCCAGATAGGCTGTACTAGTGCCTTTAGAATTGTTGCAAAGTATCACAAAAGCATTTTCCCTGGACTGGGGTTTTCCTCCTCTAATAAACTGACAAACTGGTGGTTTTTGTTACATGAGAAGGAGAAAGTCCGCATTATTAGTTCTATAATTAAAATGCTCTATTGGCTCTCTAAAAAGTAAAACTTCTAATCTTGCCTTAAGTTCCAATATTATCTCCTGTATCCCCATGTCTTGCTTACTAAGCCAAATCCTATTTTGCTGACATGCTGAAATTCTCTTCATTTTTGTCATGTGCTGAGTTTACTATTGTTGCTCTTGTTATTTCTAATCTATTGTTTCATGTCTCTCCTTTCCTCTGCTTGGTGGATTTGTTCTGTGAATTCATTGATGCTTTTCAACTCTTCCTTAAGCCAAATGCAAATTTCACCTCAGTGAAATGTTTTCCAACTTCCCAAAAGACTTATGTTTTTTGTTTTGCTATGCAAAACAAACTATGATTCATTATGAGCTATTTTATGAACCTTGTAACCAAATTACAATACGGTAGAGTAGTGCCTCAAAAACATTTGGTAAATATTAACAAGTGTACCAAATATTGAACTTTTAGAAGTCCTGTTTAGAATAGGCTTGTTAACTCTTTTATAAATCAAAATCTATTTCTAGTTAAAGAAGAAAAATTATTTTCAGTTGAAGAAGAGTGTTAAATTAGGTGATGCCTGTTAGAAACTGTGACCCTTTTGTAAAGAATAAGTTAAATAAGTATTATTTAATCAAATATTAATTGATGTTTGTGTTTATGCATTTATCAACAAGATAATAGAAAATATTTTAATGTGAAAACACTATTTTAAAATCTAATAAGTAGAAAAATCTTTCCAAACTCCCCCCTCACCAAAAAGGAAACAGAATAAGCTTGAGAGTTATTTACCTTTAATACACTTCACATGATTTTTGTTTGGTATAAGAAGGACTAACATTCATTACAATGAATCTATTCTACACAGGCCTTGTAAAGATCCCTGCAGATTTGATTTTAGGTGGGTTTGCTGCCTGGTTTTTTGTTTTGTTTTTGTTTGTAATTGCTATTCTCTTTTAGAATCTCATTTGAAAAACAATACAGTGTAATGGAAATTTAAACTAAAAAAAATCCTATAATCTCAAAACATTGCTTTCTGATTCTTTCTAATCACAGTATTTAAAAAATATAGATATGAAAAAAAATGAAGAAAAACTCGAATTAAAGCCTCTAATTAAATGAAAGTATATAACTGATTTTGAAAGTACATTATGGAAACTACAGTGTTCAATCTAAAGCTTGCATGTAAACATAACAAAAGTATACTGTGTATACATTTTCTTCTAAAAGGGGACACATCAAAATTATATAATTACCATCTTTCTTTCAATACATTGTTCCATGCATTTTTCTCCAACTTCAACAGTATAGTCTGCCAAAAGAAAATTAAATTTTGACTAAAATGAGTGTATTAGAGGAACTTTTATATTAGCATTTATTAAAATTTACTCTATTTAATATAACTTATATTCACTTTGGGAGGAAATATACATAAGATATGTAATCCAGCATGCAATGGATGATTGACTTCTTGAACCCATCCTTTTTAACAAGCAAGGAAGTTATGTCACTTAAGCAACATCAACAATTTCCCAGTCACTATTTTCTTACTGCATCATTCTAAATATTTTGCGAGTTTAGAGAGTTCAAGAAATTTAAATGATAAAATTAAAATCTATACTGTATATGGATATTGCTATTCTACCTAATTAATACAAGTGAAAACATATTCTTGTAGTCTGTTAGGACAAACATTAGAAGGATTCTGAGATAGTCTGCAGAAATGAGCTCCAATGCTCTGGCAAAGAGTGTCATACTAATTTGTAGTCATGATAAAATGTGGAAGGAAGAAAATTCTATTTTCTTTGTGAGCATGTTATCTACTGAGGGTCATGGAACATATTTGCCTTATTAAACAAAACTAGAAAATGTTCTTAATTTTATGTACTTTGGAATCATTTAAATATTGTTGAGACTAGATGGTTTTAAAAGTTTAGTTCAGTTCTTCTATGTAATTAACTAGGCCTAGTGATTTTAGGGACAATTTTTTGATAACCTTGTCTATTAATAATGAATGAAATAAATGTGTTTTAGTTTACTACTCCCACAACAGTCAATTTGGGGAAATATTATTTTATGTGGTTTCTTTTTACCTAGTTTCTATATGTGTTTGCCTAAAAATCTACAGAATAGTCATAAAGTGTGATATCACTGTGACAAATATTCCTGAGAAGAACAACTTAGAAGAGGAAAAAGTTTACTTAGGGATCACAGTTTCAGAGATTTAGTCCATTGATCAGGTGAGGCAGAATATTATGGTGGAAGGGTGTGGCAGAGGAAAGCTGCTCATTTTATGGTAAGTAGGAAAGAGAGAAAGCAAGTGAGGAACCATAAACCACAAAGGCACACACCCAGTGACCTATTTCCTCCATACACCCTATTTGCCTACAGATACCAACAGGTTAGTCCTTTCAAAATATTAATCCATCAAATAAATTAATCCAGCTGTTAGATTATAGCTTTTATAATCTCAAAATTCTACACCTGAACATTCTTGCATTAATGCAGAAGCTTTTGAGGGAAACCTCATATTCACACCATAGCACAGCAATTAAACTAATTACTCATTACATCACATAGCTATCCTATTTCTCTTTGTGGTGTGAACACTTAGAACGAGAAGCAAGGGAAGAAATAAAAACAGATAAAGGAAAAAGGAAGAAAGGAGAGAAAGAAAACAAGAGAGGAGAAGTTGGAAGACATGAAGAAGCAGAAAAAACAGGCAAGGAGAGAGAAAAGAAGAAAGAAAGATAGTAGAAAGGAGGGAAGGATAATTCCTATTTCTCACTTTGGCAAGCACTTCAAATGCCTCTACTATCAACCAGGTGATGGAACAATATAATCCATCTCAAGTGATAATTACTCCTGTAATAAGACCAATAGGAACACCTAAACCGAAACTCTAAAAAGAGGCAGTTATAAATCTGTTTGCCACAAGATTTTATTCTGTATTTTATGTAAATCAAAGTGTACAATGCAAGTTATTGTTTTAGAAGATAATCTAAATTATATGATATATTTAATAGTCACACCAATTCACATCTTTTAAACAAATTAAAGCATTATTTCCAAGTGAGAAGTAAGAAGAAATTTATTTCTAATTAAGTTTTTATCTGTAGGTTTATATTTTTGTGTAAATAATAGCATAAAATAGTGCTTTTTTACTTTTAAGGTATGCAAATTGCACATTCTTTGATTTAACTGAAATATGTAGTCATAAAAGTAAAACTTTGCTTATAAAAGTGATGAAATAAAAACACATTTATTTTTTGACAAAGGGAGATTTTTAGTCACTGAGATAGAACTGTAGTCTTTAGGCCTATTGTGATTTCTAAGAGCTCTAATTTCAATTCAGAACATCAAACATCAAACACAATATATCTTAAAATAAGATGCATTGTATCTAATTTGTTTTGTTATTAATTTTAAATGTTTTTTAAGATAAATGTAATTAGATAATGTTTCAAATTACCTTCTATAGTCACTGATTGAAATTTAAATCCCAACCCAAAGCTTCTCTTTCATATGCATTGCAAGCAAATGTCTATATACTTCTTAGGAATTCCAATAGCAGAGGTTTGAGTTAATTCAACAAAAACTATGCCTATCAGTAAAGCATTAAAGTTATATGTTTTGAGTTTTCAAATAAATAACAGAACATGTAATTGGCATGTAATTATCTGTTCTGTTCTTTCTGATTTTTCTTTACAAATATAAGGTTATGTTTCTTTAGCACATCTTGGAAATAAACTATTTGCACATATAAAAAAACAGAAATCCTGTGTCTAATAGAAGAAAAAGTAGACCCTAATCTCCACCATGTGGGATTAGGACCCAAGTCCCTTAATAAGACTCCTATAAAACAAGAATTATAATCAAGAATCAGCAAATAGAGTGTCATACTAAAAAGTTTCTTCTCAGCAAAAGAAACAATCTGTGAGTTGATTAGACAGCTTACGTTCTTGGGAGCAAATCTTTATCCCTCACACATCAGATAGAGCACTAATCTCTAGGGTATATAAAGAACTCAAAAAGCTAAGCACCAAAAAGCAAATAACCCAATCAATAAATGGGCCAAGGATCTGAACAGACACTTCTCAGAAGATGATATACAATCAATCATCAAATATATGCAAAAATGTTCATCATCACTAGCAGTTATTATGAAGACATCCAACAATAAGTGTTGGCGAGGATGTGGGGAAAAAGTACATGCCGCAGTCTGGCTGGGCACAATTCAGGAGCCACTTGTCAAAAGAAACTAACTTTATTTTTAGAAGCACACAAGCCAAAGAAAACAGCTCCTCAGGAAAAAACCCTCAGAGCCCAACTGCCACCACCGGGTTCCCACAAGCCACACACCCCAACCCAGCCTCCTCCTCCCACAATCCTCCTGCTCTTGAGGCTGATTGGCTGGGTCGCATGGGCGGAGCCAAAAAAGTCCCCCAATGAGCAGCTCCGTGGTCTGAAAGGGCAGGGAAACACTCCAATGAGCATCACCGCAGAGGAGCCAATCAGCTAGATGTTGCTGGGGCCGCTGTGAGCCAATCATCAGCTGGCAGTCTGAAAGTTTGTTGGGGCCCCTTCAGCTCATCAGCTGGCAGTCTGAAAGTTTGCTGGGGCCCCTTCTGCTGTGGCTCTCAACATCTCCCCCTCTCTGTTTAAACAACAAGCATGTGGCTTAGGGACCGTGCCTGCCTTAGGTTGTCCAATAGTACATATGGTCCTTACCCGTTATCGGATGAGCTGACCTCAAGGTGTCAGCCTCCTGTCTTAGGTTGGTACCATAGTAATTGGATCTTACCCGTCATTGACTACCAGTCCAGTGTACAGCCACACCTGTGTAGAGGTCTTCGTACCAGCAGGGGGGTGAGGTTCTTTGCCTCACCTCTGTTGGCCCCCAAATTTTAGCTGAACGATCATGACAAAAAGAAGGGAGGAAGATACACCAAGCCAGCTGACGGCTCCTTTTGGAAAAATTGTACCACCGATGACACCATCAGCATAAATACCCCAACACTACCAGAAATCGCTGAACCAACAGATAGTTCACAATGCATACAAGTGAGTTCACAATGCATATAAGTGATACATAGTCCAGGCAAGTTCTGTAAGCAGTTCAGTGATGGCTTTTGCAGAAGCTGTAGATTGGTTTTATCTTTGTCTTCATGCACTGGGATGAAGATAGGAATTCTGGCAATAATGGCTAAAGAAAAATTATATAACATTATATAACATTCCAGAAGGCACTAAAAGAAAACAATTTTCTTAACAATTTACATTGTCTTCACCGGCACTGGGATGAGGATAGGAATTTTGGCAATAATGGCTAAAGAAAAAATTATGTAATGTTCCAGAAGGCATTTAAAGAAAACAATTTTCTTAACAATTTACATTGTCTTCACTGAAGACAGGAATTCTGGCAATAATGGCTAAAGAAAAAATTATGTAACATTCCAGAAGGCACTAAAAGAAAACAATTTTCTTAACAATTTACATTATCTTTAAGAGAATTATTAAATATAATGAAAAGGAAAGGTGAAAGTAAACAAACAGATCTGTTAACCTCCTTTTTTTTCACATATTAAAACAATCTTCAACAGTTGTTTACCCAATTAAAATTAAACCATTTAAATCACGTGAATAAAAAAAAATTATTTGGATCCATTTTTTCATGAGCGCTCATCATATATGACATATGGACATACGTACATTCAAACACAAAACACAAGTGTGCACACATAATACATACGACACATAACATAATAGTAAAGGCCTTATAACATTTTACAGGTGAAATCTCCATTGCAATGTTTAAAAACTCTATAGTCAAAAAATAGAACTGATCAGCAAAACATTAACCTAGGTCTGTATGAGCTCAAAAAAAAAAAAAAAAAACAAAATATGGGAAAGGGCAATAATAAAATAGATATTGAAAAAAGCATTCTGGTTCTGTCGCAAATGTAAGAATAACCAAACTGGAGTTCTGGATATCACATCTTCTTTTTGGTCTGTAGAAATCGCTTTAGTTAATCTGTCTGGAATCCAAATCAGCTGCTGTTCTCCCTGTGGAAACACATAAACAGACCCCCGATTCCAGGCAATCACTGGGTCAGGACCTTAGTTAATCACTCTGGAATCCAAATCAGCTGCTGTTCTCCCTGTGGAAACACACAAACAGACCCCCGACTCCAGACAATCACTGGGTCAGGACCTTTCCATTGTCCTGTTAGAATATCCTTCCAAAATACCTTGGGTTTATGTACATTTTTTGGACACATATGCCTTTCCGCAGCACTAAGCTCTGATGAATCCAAATTTTAAAAGTTTAGAGTAAAAAGGGTTATTTTAAGTTTATCTTTGGGGAATATATACCCCTTCCCAATTCCTTCTTTTTGCTTTAATAAGTACATTTTAATAGTTTGATGAGCTCTTTCAACTATGCCTTGTCCCTGTGGATTGTATGGGATTCCTGTTATATGAGTAATGCCAAATGATGAGCAAAATTGTTTAAAAGAGGTTGAAGTATAACCAGGGGCATTATCTGTTTTTAACTGTTTTGGAACGCCCACAGTGGCAAAATTTTGTAAGCAATGAGCTATAACATCTTTAGTTTTTTCTCCGGCATGAAGGGAGCCCATCAAAAATCCAGAAGAAATATCAACTGTAACATGCAAATATTTCAATTTTCCAAATTCTGGCAAGTGTGTGACGTCCATCTGCCAAATATGGTTAGGTATCAGTCCTCTAGGATTGACTCCAAGATTAACTTGTGGTAAAAAGGTCACACAATTTTGACATTGTTTAATTATTTGTCTAGCTTGTTCCTTAGTTATTTTAAAATGCTTTTGTAAAGTATTAGCATTGACATGGAACTTTTTATGAAAATTTGTAGCTTCTTCTAGTGTAGAGAAAATATGTATGTCATGTGTTGTTTTATCTGCTAAATCATTACCCAAACTAAGGGCTCCAGGCAATCCTGTATGTGCCCTGATATGTCCTATAAAGAATGGATCTTTTCTGTCCCAGATTAGACTTTGTATAGTGGAAAGCAAAGAGAAAACAGTAGAGGAAGGGGAAATCCTACTAGCATCTTCAAGGGATACTATAGCATTAACTATATACTGACTATCGGAAAATAAATTAAATACCGAATCTTAAAACATTACAAAAGCTTGTAATACTGCATTAAGCTCTACCTTTTGAGCTGATTGTTTGGGTACTAAAAATGTAAAAGTTTGATCAGGTGTAACTATTGCTGCTGTACCATTATTAGATCCATCAGTGAATATATTTGGAGCATTCACGATAGGTGTTTCTCTTGTCATTTTTGGAAAAATTACAGGATGTGATGACCAAAAAGACAATAAAGGATTAGATGGTAAGTGGTTATCAAATGAAACATTAGATTTGCACATGATTATTGCCCAAGTATTTAACTCATTAGCTAACTCATCAATTTGATTCATAGTATATGGAGTAATAATTTTATTGGGAGAAATTCCAAACACTCCCTTTGCTGCTTTTATTCCTTTGAGTATTAATTGTCCTACAGCCTCAGGATACCTAGTAAGAATAGTGTTAGGAGAATAAGATAAATGTATCCATAATAATGGACCTTCTTGCCAAAATACTCCTGTAGGAATATTTTTTGTTGGTAGTACAATAAATAATAAAGGCAAACTTATATCAATTCTATCCAAATGCATATTTTCCATATATGTTTCAATGATTTTTAATGCCTTTCTTGCTTCAGGCGTTAACATTTGGGGTGAATTTGGATCGGATGGACCTTTTAGGATATCAAATAAAGGTCCCAACTCTCCTGTTGGTATACCTAGATAAGGCCTTATCCAATTTATGTCTCCTAATAACTTTTGAAAGTCATTAAGTGATTTTAGTTGATCTACTATTATTTGAATTTTTGGTGGATGGACCATGGTTGAGGATAATAGAACTCCTAAATAATTAATTGGAAAATTTAATTGTACTTTATCTATTGCTATCTCCAGATTATAATTTTTTAATAAGTTTGTAAGTGTGGCATAACATTCTAGCAATGTGTTTTTAGCTTTGTGTGCTAATAATACATCATCCATATAGTGAAATATTTGTAGTTCAGGATTTTGATTTCTAAGTGGCTGGATTGCTTTGTTAACATAAACTTGACACATAGTTGGGCTGTTAGCCATCCCTTGAGGGAGTACTTTCCATTCATTCTCTGATCAGGACCTTCATGATTCAGTGCAGGGATAGTAAATGCAAAACGTGGACTATCCTCAGGATGAATTGGAATTGAAAAAAAAATCTTTAATATCTATAACTAAAACATACCAAGTTTTTGGCAAAGCAGACAATTGAGGAATCCCCGATTGAGCAGGTCCCATAATAACCATCTCATTATTAATGGCTCTTAAATCTTGCAATAATCTCCATTTACCAGATTTCTTTTTGATGACAAAAATGGGAGTATTATGGGGAGATACAGAAGGTTGCATATGTCCTTCTGCTAATTGTTGTTTGACCAGATCATGGGCTGCTTGTATCTTTTCTTTAGTCAGGGGCCACTGAGGAACCCATACTGGTCTTTCTGATTTCCAAGTAATTTTTATTGTCTCAGTGGCCCTTTCTGAAAATCCAACCCATGTCTGTCTGTTCCTTGATCTATTTGAATTGGTGCTGCTATATTTTGTCCTTGTTTTCCTAATCTTTTTTCTTTTTTAAAACCTTGTTTAGCCCTAGTAGTGGGCGCATTAGGATTGATGTTATTTGTTAACGTTAAACCTAATTGATCTAGGACATCTCGTCCCCATAAATTTATAGGAAGATGATCCAATACATATGGCTGTATAGTTCCTTCACATCCTTCAGGATCCTTCCAATCTAATACCATTGCACTTCTATGGGGATTAGTCGCCACTCCTAGGCCTCGAAGCGTTTGAGTGGCTTGTTGTAATGGCCAATGTTTTGGCCATTCTTGACGAGAGATGATGCTAAGGTCTGCACCTGTATCCAGTAGCCCATTAAATTCATGTCCTTGAATATTTAGTTTTAGCATGGGGCGAGAATCTAAATTTAAAGACAGCATAGCCCAATCTACACCTGTGGAGCCTAATCCCTTGGAACCTCTTTCTACAGCATGACTGGAAAATTTATCATGTAGGCTTGGTATTATTAGTAACTGTGCTATTCTATCTCCTGGTGAAATTACAGATATACCATTTGGAGAACTGGCTATAAATTTTATTTCACCTTCATAATCGGGATCAATTACCCCAGGACTTATCATAAGTCCTTTTAGAGTAGAAGAGCTGCGTCCCAATAATAAGCCTACTGTTCCTTTGGGAAGAGGTCCTTTTACTCCTGTGGAAATGATTTGAACTCTCATCTCTGGAGTTAGTACTGCTCTGGCGGAGGCACAGATGTCCAACCCTGCGCTCCCTCTGGTTTGTCTGATGAGGGATCTGATGGACAATGTGTCCTGGGCACTACCCTGATGGGGTTGCTGGGTTCCTCCAGTGCTCCGTATATTTGTGGTTTTGGGCCCCGGAGCATTGGGCCCCCTTGTCCATTTTTTGGCAGTGGAGCCCGATGCCTTTCTCCACGATATCGTGGATAAACACTTGGTCCTTGTTCGTTTTTTGATAATGGAGTACCCTCTATGGTGGTTTGAGAACAGCATTCATTAACCCAATGTCTCCCTCTACGGCATCGTGGGCAAATACCCGGTATTCTACTCCTTTGATACCTAGTTTTGTTAAACCCTCCAACTATGGGGCAATTCCTTTTAAAATGTCCTGTTTGTTCACAATTGTAGCATGTTCTTGGCTTGGCATCTAAAGCCTGTTTTACTGCAGCTGCCACAATTTGCCCTAGTTCATTAATGTCTCTGGCATCTAAAGCCTGTTTTACTGCAGTTGCCATGACTTGCTCTTGTTCATTAATGTCTCTACATAATTTAATATATGTATTTAAATCTTCATGTTTCCATGGTCTAATGATATCTCTGCACCAACGATTCGCTTGGTCATAAGCCAGTTGTTTTATTAATGGCATTGCTTGTTCTATATTCCCAAAAACTCTGGTAGCTGTTTGAATAACCCTATCTACAAATTCAGCGTAAGATTCATTAGCTCCTTGTATTATCTTAGATAATTGACCTTGTAAACCTCCATGTCCTTGTAAAGTCTTCCATGCCTTAACTGCATCTACAGCAATTTGTGAATATGTACCAGGATCATATGCAATTTGTTGCTGCTGATCCTCATAAGGTCCCTTTCCTAACAACATATCTAGATTTCTCTGAGGATAACCAGCTGCTGCATTTCGCCTAGCCGTCTCCTTGCAAAATTCCTCATTGGCAACCTTCCATAACAGGTATTGTCCTCCATTTAGCACAGCTTTACACATATTAGCCCAATCTGCTGGCGTCATGTTCAAGTTGGTAATGGATTCGACCAAGCTTACAGTGAAGGGTGCTTGAGGACCATAGGTTGTTACAGCCTCTTTTAGCTGCTTCACTGTTTTGAAATTTAAAGTATGGTAAATTCGCTGCCCTCCCGCCTCAAATACAGGGCATGTTAATACTTGAGATCCTGTCTCAGGATCTGAACTATCAACTGCGGGGGTTGGGGGCCTCCCAGCATATGGAGGTGGCCTTGTCAGTTGGACACTTACGTCCTCTGGTGATAGCTCCTGTAGAGGTGGTGCTGTGGGTTGGACACTTAAGCCCTCTGGTGATAGAAAGGTGTTAGTAGCAGTCTCCCTTTGTAACTTTCCCCCTGATGGCTTTTTCTGCTTTACACTTTCTTTCTCTGTCTGACTACCTTGAGAGGCCTTCTCTACTTGAATGTTTTCCTCTGTCTGACTAGCTCGAGAGACCTTCTCTTTTACTTGAATATTTCTACTATAACTATAATACAACCCAAGAAGATAACGCCAAACAAAACTGAAACAGAGTGAAACAAAATTGGAACAACAGAAAATCATTATAGCCTTTCTATTCTCCTGAAATGTCCATCCATCCTTTCTCCCTATCTGTTCCTCAGATGCGAGCGGTTTACTTACCCTCAGTCGCTCCCCGTGCAAGCCACCAAATGCTGCAGTCTGGCTGGGCACAATTCAAGAGCCACTTGTCAAAAGAAACTAACTTTATTTTTAGAAGCACACAAGCCAAAGAAAACAGCTCCTCAGGAAAAAACCCTCAGAGCCCAACTGCCACCACCGGCTTCCTATAAGCCACACACCCCAACCCAGCCTCCTCCTCCCACAATCCTCCTGCTCTTGAGGCTGATTGGCTGGGTCGCATGGGCGGAGCCAAAAAAGTCCCCCAATGAGCAGCTCCGTGGTCTGAAAGGGCAGGGAAACACTCCAATGAGCATCACCGCAGAGGAGCCAATCAGCTAGATGTTGCTGGGGCCGCTGTGAGCCAATCATCAGCTGTCAGTCTGAAAGTTTGTTGGGGCCCCTTCAGCTCATCAGCTGGCAGTCTGAAAGTTTGCTGGGGCCCCTTCGGCTGTGGCTCTCAACAAGTACATACATACATTGTTGGTAGGATTGCAAATTAGTGCAGCCAATATGGAAAGCAGTATGGAGATTTCTTGAAAATTGAAAATGGAACCACCATTTGAACCAACTATCCCTTTCCTCAGTCTATACCCAGAGGACTTAAAATCAGCATACTATAGGGACACAGCCTCATCAATGTTTATAGCAGCACAATTCACAATAGCTAAACAGTGGAAGCAACCTAGATGCCCTTCAGTAGGTAAATGGATAAAATAAAATGTGGCATATATATACAAGGGAATTTTACTCAGCAATAAAAGAAAATAAAATCATGGCATTTACAGGTTAATGGATAGAGTTAGAGAATATGATGCTAAGTGAAGTTAACCAATCCCAAAAAACCAAATGCCAAATATTTTCTCTGATATAAGGAGGCTGATTCATAGTGGGGTAGGGAGGGGGAGCATGGTAGGAATAGAGGAACTCTAGATAGGGAAGGGGGATGGGAGGAGAAGGGAGGGGTCATGAGGTTAGAAATGATGGTGGAATGTGATGGACAACATTATCCAAAGTACATGTTTGAAAACATGAATTGTTGTGAATATACTTTGTATACAACCAGAGATATGAAAAATCTGTGCTGTATATGTGTAATATGAATTGTAATGCACTCTGCTGTCATATATAAATAAAAAAATGAAAACTCTACTTATTGCTGGTTTTAGCATAATTTCTCGTTTGTGTATGTATCCTGGCATTTGCATGGCCTTCAAGTAGAAGAGACAGACAAATAAAATGGGTGTTCCTTTTGAGAGCTTGTTGCCTTGTCAACACTCACAACAGAAGATTTTTGTGAGGCAGGATTTGGATCTGGGATGTATTGAAGAAAAAGAAGAGCAAAGGTAGAAAAATATACATTTGAAATATAAAATTGTACTTCTCTACTGAAAAGATACAATGCAACCTACTATTGATCAAGTTAAATTAAAAACTAACAATTATATATAGAAAAAATTGAGAATATCTTAACTAATGGAATTTTTAAGTTGAACTCAAGTTGTCAACTGTATGAAAATAGACAAGAGCACATTTATATAAAACTCTGGTATTACAGGAATGTGATGCATTTAAGTTACCATCAAACATTGCCATTCCTAAGTTACAAAGCTTTTATGCAGAAACATATTGGATTGTCTAAGGATCCTAACCTCTATCTGTTATTGATTACAGCTACCTTCAAATTCTCTGTAGTTTGCTATAATTTGCCTTTTGCTAGGTAGCAAAAGCAGAAGAAACGATATTTGCTAAAGCTGGTGAATATTTTCCAATGAAATCTTAAAAACAAATTGCTCTGTTGTTCAGTATCCATTTTTATCAGTTTATCTATGCTCCTCTAATCCCCTTAAGTCCATATTCTGCCTTGTTTCTATGAATTTCTTACAAAATGTTCAGTGGATGAGAAGAATGTGTCTTGCTTCCAACCTTATCATAAGTGAGAGTGATGTTGCCTTCAGAGGTAGGCATTTTCTATTTGCTATTTGTGAGTTTTTATATCTTTATGCACCATTGAAGAAACCTTTCATCCAAATTTGTATAATAGAGGCTCACTCTTTCACACCAAATCTCATTTATGGAAACTGAATGTTAATAGTGCTTTCCATGTTGATTTTATATTAACAATTTATTTATTGTGTGTGTTTCCAATATACCTCTCAAATCATAATCAAAATGAGCATGGAAAGCAAAGCAGTTCAAATGGAAAATTCTGTAATTAGAGACCTGCAGGACTATATCCTTCATGAAGGAGATAATCTCAGGACCAACAGGAGAAGACACAAATACTCAACTTCCTTATCCATAATGCTAGGATACAGTCCACGTACCTGTAGAAGTAGGAATTGCTGCATAATAATGCAAGAGTAGGCAGTTCCTCCTCAGTCTTGGCTCTGTGTGGTAGCTTGTGTGGTTTTGCTTCAGGCTTGTTAATTCTGGCTCTTGATCGGGTTCAGGTGTTATTCTAGGACAGGTCCTTATTCTAGGACAAGGCTAAGAGACACTATCCAGCAGACTTGCTTTTCTGTGTTTAAGATGAAAAAATCTCATCTCAGGAGGACGAGCAAAAAGCACCCTGTTTCTTAAGATGTGGGCTGGGAATTGGCACTATTTCCCTTTAACTTATATGGTTTTAGAAAAAGCCAGCCAAGCTGGGTGTAGTGGAATATGTATATAATCCTAGCAGCTCCGGAGGCTGAGGCAGGAGGATTGAGGATTCAAAGCCTGTCTCAGCAAAAGCGAGGTACTAAGCAACTCAGTGAGACCCTGTCTCTAATTAAAATACAAAATAGGGCTGGGGATGTGGCTCAGTGGCCAAGTGCCCTTGAGTTCAATCTCCAGTACCAAAACTAAAAGAAATAAAGAAAAAAAGCCAGCTATGTGATAAAAGCCAACAATGATGAAGCATCAAGGTAGAATTGTGGGGTAAGTAGGACTATTATATACTGAAAAATAGGTTAATCTGCTATGGTTATAGTAGAAATTAGGGTAATAGATATTAGAATAGAGGACAAAGAAACCCAGTGAATTACCGTATACATTTATTATACCAAGGCAAGACTAATAATTAAAATAATTCATAATAATTAAATTTAAAGATTAGATAGGCTTTAGAGTCCATGACAAAAGTGATTTCTTCTTCTTTCTCTTTTTTCTTTCTTGTCTTTCTTTCTTCTTTTTCACTTCCTGCTCCTCCTCTTTCTTCTTCTCCCTCCCTCTTTTTTTATTCTTATTATTTCCTATTCTATACTACCTCATGCTAGTGTAGTGCAGAAACTACTTTCATTCCAAAGCCATTTCTGTCAAGTCAATCCAAACATGTATGGTTAATATTCATGGAAGAGGACCACAGAGTTTATTTCCATGAGGTATTTAAGAGCACTCTGGGTAAGCATCAACTCTCACCAACAAGATTAGCCCCCAAAGTCTCAGATATCTGGGAGAAGAAATTGTGCATAGTCCTTATTATCTGAGACTCAGATTTGTGTTCACTGTAAGTCCCCGTAGATTTCTAACGGGATTTTTCATAGAGGATAGCATGTTAAAGAATAATTTTGATTTGTATGACATTTCAGTTTGGGTTTAGGCATGAAGTTATTATTTCTGTTCTATGTACATTCTTCTCTTGTTTACCTCAGAATCCTTATAGAGTTGTGGTCCTGGAGATTAGTATTAGCACTGTTCACACGTAAACCCTACTCAAGTCTTCTTCAAAGAACAATCATTCATACCCACTACATACCACCCCTTTGGAGCATCCAGAATAGTAGTAGTGTGGCCAACTTTCCTATTGGTTGTTCCCAAGCAATGACTGACCATTTGGAAGGTGGAATGATATTTAGTTTGCTGACTCAGGCCAGATTCAGGATGACTATAATTGATATCCTTTGCTCAAATAACACCTATGCTATCTCCCTGACCATAGTTTTTTCAGAATTGAGCTGCATTAAAAGGCTTTTCCCACCCAGTGTTTCTTTTCTTTATTTCATAGAGCCAGCATGCATTGAGGACTGAAACCTCCCATGTATTACTCTCACACCTTCTCACTTTATCATCATGTTTTAGTGTATTTAATTTTATATTTGTATCTGATTCTATAAATCCAATTACAACTAATAGATGCAGAAATATAATGGTAACTGAAGAATAAAAAAGGGGAAATGGGAACCTGTTATTCAATGGGTATCAATTTCCTGTTAATCAAGATGAATTTGACAGACCTATTGTCCAATATGGTGCCTAGAGTAAGCTATAAGATATTATGCACTTAAATTTTAAGAAACTACATGTGGTATTAAGTGTTCTTACCCTCCCTCCCACATATACAAACACAAATAGATCACAAGGAAATTTTTAGAGGTGATGTAATACATTCATTAATTGTGGTGTCACATGAGTATGTATATGTCCAAACTCATCAAATTGATCATATTCAGTGTATAAGATTTTTATATATCAATCATGTCTCAATCAAATAATAAAAATATGGAACTCATACATGACTACACCATAGAAGGCACATGATACTGTACAGGAGAGTCACCATTTAATACTTTATAAAAATGCTCTTCTTCATTCTCTATACTGTACATTAGGCACACACATTTAATTTATTTAAGGAAATACTTTTGAGATTAACATGAATCAAATAAAATGAAGTGGTAAAATCAAATGAGGGGGAAAGAGTTATGCTTGACAGAGTTCAGTCAGGGTGACCTGTAGGCAGAAGTATTGGTGTTGCTGAAGGGAAATACTATTCTCAGAATTAGTGGCAACAGAATCAGGGGAGCAGAGTCTAGGAAAAGCAAAATAAAACTATGGAACTCATTTTCTGTGAGCACCAAAGATGCCTTCACGATATTTTCATACAGGTTTGCAGACACTGGTAGCCTTGGCTCAGAGGTGAAGCAAGACAATTGGATAGAGGAAAGAAAGACAAGGAAAAAATAAAATGGAAGCCATGGTGAAGTATAATTAGCACACACTGAGATATTCTATTAAAGAGATCACAAGAAAGAAAAAAAATGTGAGAACTATTTTCAGTGAATCAATGAACCATAATAGTAGCATATGAAATAACCATTGTCTAGGCACAGTGGCTCACAGCTGTAATTACAGTTGGAGGAGGATTGTAAGTTCAAGGCTAGCCTGAGAAACTTAGTAAAAACATGTTTCAAAAGAATGTGCTAGGCCAGTGGTACACACTTGTAATCCCAGTGGTTTAGGAGGCTGAGGAAGGAAGATTGGAAGTTTGAGTCCAGCCTCAGGAACTGAAGGAGACTCTTGGCAATTTAACAAGACCCTATTCAATAATTATTTTTAATTCAATCTATTTTTAAAAGAACTCAGAACATATCTCAGTAGTATACATTCCTGGGTTTAATCTTTAGTATAAAAAAAAAAAGAACGATTAAAATTTGAGGAGTATGGGTTTCAAAGTGCCCTCATTTAGACCTCTGGGCAGTTAAACTTGAGGAAAAGAGTTTATGGTATTAGGTTACTATTCCTAAACTCATTTTAGATTCATTATGATTCATTGGTATTAAGAGGAGAAATTTGATTCAAGGTATAAACTATATTTTATTGGAAGACAATTGAACTGCCACCTGTAACTCCACCAAGCTTTCACATCTATTCTTCCGGTTAAGGATCCAGTAAGTTTTCCTTGGTAAACACAGAAAGCTGTAAAAAGTCTGCTAATTTTTCTGGTATTTTGTTACTGTGGCTATTGCTGTTGATACTGCTGAGTAATTGACAGTGACATAATCATAGTTTGTCCTTTGGGGAAAATAAAGAGGAGCACAGCCTGAATAAGATGAAGAAGCAAACACAAGTCCCAAAGCACTTTGGACAGCATGAGTCAAATAACAAAAGCTAATTGCCAGATTTAAAGTCAGGGCTCAGTATTGGATTTATCAGATGAGGACAGAAACAAAGTCTGGGAAAAAAGAAAACCAAGTTACAGATCAAGAGTGATCTTAACATTTTTATTATGAATTACTATTTATTTGTTCTTTATTGTCTTATATATTCTGCCACTTTATAAAATAATAGTTGTTGGATTCCTTAAGGAAAATGTCAATAAATGCTATGTTTAAAGCAGCAAAGAAATGATTACATGGTAGGCTATTATAAAAGAGAAAGTTAAACACAGACGTTCACAAAATAGAATGGAAAATAGGAGGTATTGGAGGTTTAAAAATTGGGTGTAGAGTACATAGATTCTGAAAAAACAGACGCTACATACAAACATGTTGTGTTACTAAGCTCTCTATTCATGGTGCTTCCTGTCTCATGGCAGTATTTAAATCCACTGCTCTGTCTAGGATATGGGTTATGTATGTCTCCCCAATGCTCATGTGTCAGAGGCTTAGTTCCCAGGGTGGCAATATTGTTGGGGGGTAAGACCCTCATGAAATGAGGCCAGTAGGAGGTCATAGGTGAATTGGGGAAGTGCCCATGGGTTGGGACCCTCATCTCTCTCTCTCTCTCTCTCTGACTTCATGTTTTAAGGTATGATATTTTCCTAACACATGATCCTACCATGACATGACACACCCAACAAGGGCTCCAGTAAACCTGAACTGATATCTGTGTCATGCCCTTGGACCTCCAAAACTGTGAACTAAATAATCCCATTTTCTTTATAAAGAAAGAACTCCAAGAAATTAATTATAGTGGTGAATAATGGATTAATACAGACACTGAGTTTCTTCTAATAAATATCACATGCATTAAGGAAATTAGACATCAGAGTAGTATAATTGTTAATGGGTACTAGGGATTAGAGAAAAGGTGATAGCAATGAGAACAGAGGGAAAAAGAATGGTGAGAGAGTCATTGAAAAGATTAAATCCACAATACTACTCTTTCCCTTTCAAATCCAGAAAATATATCTCAAAATCAAAATGTACTCTATAAGATGAAATAATTTTACTGTATAAAAACCTTTCTAAAATAATCTCAGAATATAAAACATTTATTTAAATATAGATTACTCACTTGTATTTATTTGTAATGATGATATATAAACTTTGTATTTGCAACCAATTATATATATAGATTTATTAAACTTATTTAATACTTAAAATTTCTAATGCAAGAAATTTATAGTATATAGCTATCATAATACTGAATTCTTTGGTATAAAAATATATAGTGAGGCATCTGATACCAGCTTTTAAAATATATATATATATATATATATATATATATATATATATATATATATATATATATTAATATCCTTATTTTGGTTTTTATTTAATTATTTTTTAATGTGATGCTGAGGATCAAACCCAGCGCCTTACATGTGCGAGGCAAGTGCTCTGCCATTGAGCCACAACCCCAGCCTCTGATACCAGTTTTAATCATTATACATTTTACTAAGCATTTCTGTGATATCTAGATATCCTATAATAAAGTCAATTACTCAACATTCTTCAAAAATTTGAAAAATAAGTGTAACCATTAGTAGATGCTATTCTGTTGAAATTTTTCTTATATATTCCTGGGCATTAGTGGATTTGAATAAGATACACAGAAATCAATTACCACATTTAGTACTTAAAAGTGAATTTGAATTTCTCATTTTACCCATCCATTCTAGAATTTTTGATTCAAAATCTTGATTTATATACTAAAACTTTTATTTGTTTAGGAACCCTGTTTGCACATATTGGGCTCTCTTTCAAAAGTTTACACCAAGGAGAGAATTAACAAACACACTTTTAAGAATCAATACACTCCCCCAGACCACAGTAAACTATCACTATTACATTATATTTAATCTCTTGACTTTGTGTGCATTTAGAAGTTGGATGACCAGTGATCTCCAAATCTTCACAGTAATGAAGAGGAAAATTTTTACAGAAGACATTAGCAAGATATTTGCTAAAAATAAACTTGTTAATATTACCATGTTTAATTTTCCCTCATTCGACACCCTTAGGTATTAATTTGTTCATATGTGGTGTTCATTATTTTCATTGTGTTTTTCATTGTACAAAAAGAGCAACCCTGGAAGCCAGTCACTGAAAACATTGGTGTACTGTGAGCACATTCTGGGTTTTCACTAACATATCTCCATCTTTATTTTATAATAAAAACTTTGATTACCATCTGAAACAGAAAACCAAACATAAGGTAATGGATTTTGACATAAAACTTAACATTTCAATATATTCAAGTTTGCTATCCAAAGCAATAACTCATGAGAAGTTTTGCCACAATCAAATTAGTCTTTTGGTTTTATGGTTAACATTTATGTCTTTATTACTCAAAAGTAACATCTCTTTCTCTAGTGTGCTCTTTGAATATTTCTTAGATTTAAAAACACACTAAACACTTGAAACATGCTTTTTAGTTCCCTTCTTTAATTGTTCCATTAATATTAAGGAGGCATATCTATAATGTATCTAATTCTCTACTCAAGTTAGATAAATACTTTCTCGGGTATTAGTCTCACACTTTACTATCTGGCTTGCCTTGGCATATTTTTTCAAAGTTATTGTTAGTTTTTTTCTTTTCTTAAATAGTACCAACAATTTAGTGGGTTTTTTTTTTCACGGTAAAATAAAGTTTGTTATTAAATCACACATAATTGCATGTCTACTAAATAACAGTCCCCATGCTAAACATGTAGAATAAAGGAGTATGACAAGTCTCTCCCTCTACAAAAGCTGCCCCAGAGTCTTATTGTGAACTAAAGAACTTAAAGATTCGATATGGTGTAATAATTGTTTTTAAGAAAGCAGGCTGAGAATATGAATATGAAAGATGATTAATAAGACTGGAGGTTTACAGAAAGTCTGGAACTTTTCAGGAAGAAATAATGATATGATGAGGTAAAGAGAGGAAAATATGACAAGAATGAAAAAGAACCAATGGGAATATGTCTAAGTATTTCCCAGAATATTTCTCTTCTCCTCCTGTTTCTCTGTTGCATTAAATTATTTCAGTGAGAGTTACAAAGTTTTCTTCCTTTTTTCTCCCCCATAATGGTAACAAATACTGTCACAAGGAGTTTTTACATTAAACTAGACTGTAAAAAAATAAGAAAAGAGAGCAAGTAGACAGAGAGAAGTAGGGAAAGAAAACAGAGAGAGAGAGAGAGATAAGGGGAGGGGAGGGGAGGAGAGGGGAAGAGAAGGAAGGGAAGAGAAGAAAAGGAAGAGAGAAAGGGAACTTGGGAAAAAAGGGAACCTGTTGTTTAGAATATCTGGAAATTAAGCGGAAGCTGACTCAGAAATTGGCTGTCATCCCGTTCCTGTCCTATGAGATTCTTCAAACATCAGGGATTAGCCCGGGGCTCAGTGATCATGTAGCTTTCAGAGAAATTGATTGCCCTTGGAGATCCTGCCCAGTCTTAGACCAATTAGTACATGCAGATTTTCTACTACTAATTCATTCTTTGAACTTGTGCAAGTCACAGAGAATCAAATCACAGGCATGAAAAGCACTTTTCCACCAAGACCTAGTAAGGAATAATATTCGAGGCAGAAAAAAAAAGTATACAAAATTATAGACACGTGAGAAAACATTTGATGAGATTTGAGTTATTACAACAAATGATAGGAAGTAAGTACCATCAAATGTGAAATTGGGGTCTTTGTATAGCCAGCCACTGTTTGGATTTTACTTGATAGAGTCTGTATTTTCAAAATTTCCACTAAAATGCCCCATAAGACTGAACTAAAAAAATATAAAATACATAGCCTCTGGTAAAATTTCTCAAGGCATAGAAAATTTGGTGGAGAAAATAGCATTTCTTTTTTAGATTTATGCTTTATCCTTATAATTTTTATGTATTTTGCTCTTTATTAGTTGATATATACAGTTACCTTAATATTCATTTCTTCAAAATAGTTAAAACAAATATTAAAATAAATTGCATGATGAGCCATCAGTTGAGAAGCACATAAAACCTATAAGTACTGGGAAGGTATTGAAACATGTAAGAAAATATGTCACATGACTAGATTTATAATTGGAATATTCTGAAATGAATCTATATGAGATTTATTTTATGTTTTCTATTTCCATGTAAACTGCCATTGGAATTTTTATAGATATTGTGTTGAATCTGTACATTACTTGGTATAGTATGGAGATTTTAACAGTATTAATTCTTCCAATCCACAAATATGGGATATCTTTTCCTTTCTCTGTGGCTTTAATTCTTTCATAAATTTATTTCATATCCTGTGATATACAAATGTAATATATATTTATTTCATAAAAATACTTTATGTAACATATATAAAGTATGTATGTTACATATATATGTTACATATATATACATATGTTACATAAAGGAGAGAGAGAGAGATATTGGGTCTTGCTACATTTCCCCAGACTAGCCTGGAACTACTCAGAGCTTTACTGTTGCAGTGTCTTGAGTAAATGGAATTACAGAAATGCATCACTGCATGGGGCTCTTATACTTTTTAACATATATATCTTTCACTTCCTTGGTTAAATACATTCACCAACATTTTATTCTTTTGGATACTATCATAAATGAAATTGTTTTAAAGTATATTTTTGGTTATACTGTTATTTGTCAAAGAAATACAACTGGTATTTTATGTTGATTTTGAATCCTAATTTATTAAACTAATTTATTTTTTGTTATTTCTGTGGGTGAATTCTTTAACTGATTTCTGCATAAAGCTTATACTGGCTCAAGGGAATAATTTATCTCTTCCTTTCTGATTGGGGTGGCTTTTTATTATTATTACCATCGTCGTTATTATTATAATTATTTTGTCTCATTGCTTTTGGTCATACCTCTGGTACTATACTGAATAGAAGCAATAGTTGGCATCATTGCCTTCTACCAAATCTTACAGAAAAATCTTTCAGTTTTTTACTGATTATGATATTAGCTGTGTCTTTTCATAAATGGCTTTGTTGTGGCTGCTGATGCTCTTGTTGCAGAAATTTTCCCTTTATACCTCTTTTGTTGAATGTTTTTATTATTAAAGTATTTGAACATTCTTCATATGCATTTTCCCAGGTACTCAGGGATTAACCTCACTTATTCATATGTCCCTAAAGATAAAAAAAAAAGAAAAAAATCTTGAGAAACAAAAGTGAAGTTGGAGATATAACACTCCCTTACTTCAAATTATATTAGAAAACAATAGTAGTCAAAATGGTATAGTACTAGCATAAAAATACAGATCAATGGAAAAGAATATAGAGCCTAGAAAAAAATGCAAGCATAAAGGGTAAACTAATTTTGAACAAGGTCACCATGGAAACACATTTGGGAAATGAAAGTCTCTTCAACAAATAATGGTCAGAAAGCAATAAAACTAAACTCTTATCTTACACCATAAATTAAAATTTATTCAACATTGAAGAAACAATTTTACAAAATTGTAAACCATAAAATGCCTAGAAGAAAACATGGGAAAAACTGAATTATGTTGTTATTGACAATAACTTTTTGAATATCACAGAAATGCTCAGATAAGAAAAGCAAAAAATAACTGAGACAACATCAAACTCAAAAGATTCTGCATAGTAAAGAGAAACAATCATTAAATGAACTTGCAGCTTTCATATTGGGTGAGAATATTTGTAAGTCATATATCTGATAAAAGTAATCTATAAAGTTTATAAGTAATATATTCAGTTCAACAGAAAACAAACTAAAGAATGAGGAATAGACTTGTCACTTCTCAAAAGAAAATATACAAATGGTTAAAGGTAAATAAAAGAGTGTTCAACATCACTAATCATCAGAGGAATACAAATCAAAACTACAATGGGGTATTACCTCATACTTGTTAGGATTACTATAACAAAAGTTAAGTGATGACAAGTTTCAATGAGGATATGAAATAAAGGGAACACTTGAAACTGATAAAGTCATTATGAAAAATACAAATTGCTCAAAAATAAAGTCAGCAGTCTTATGGCCCATTAATCCTTATGCTGAGCATATACCTAAAGGAAAGGAAATCAGCTTCTCATAGACATATCTGTACTTCTAATTTCATTGTAGCTTTATTCACAACAGCTGAGATATGGGAACAATCATGGATGAATGGATAAAAAAATGTGATCTATCTATAAACAATAGAATATTGTTCGGTCTTAATAAATGAGACAGTACAATTTCCTACAATATGGATGAAACTGAAGGACCTTGTACTAAGTGAAATAACCCATATGTCAAATAAATATTTTGCATTATTTCACTAGTATTCAGAATGCTAAAATGTCAAATAAATAAAGTTGTGGTTACCAGGAGTTGGGGCAGGCAGGAGATGTAGAAAAGTAAGTCAGAATGCATGTGCTTACAGCTATATAGGGTGAATTATTCTTGATATATAATGTACAGCATTAGGACTATGCATTAAGTAATATTCCATATTATAATAAAATTTTTCTGAAAGAATAGAATTTAGGTACTCTTTCCATGTACACACACAATCTAAGTACAGGTAGTGATGGACAAGCTAACTTACTGGACTGCAGAAATCATTTCTCTATGTTTATTAGAATTAAAACATCATTTCTAAACCTTAAATATATAAAATAAAAGGGCTCAAATTAACACAAAGACATTTAGTGCATATAACTGTATCAATTTAAAGTAGGTAGCCTATGCTGAGATGGTGTTAGGAGGCAAGAGGTTTACTTGAGGTAGCCTGTAAAAAGTTAAGGAAAAGAAAGAAGGTGTCCTTTGGGAAACACTCCAGACTGCAATATTGATCTGACATCTCTACAAGTAAAGCAGCTAAGCAGGAGAATTTGGCTGAGAGGGTTGTGGATGAAGAAAAAGTTAGGCCTTAGAATCCTTGCTGTGCACATGTGCTGACTGGGCTTCCCTTTGAAGAACATGGCTTATACAGAAAGATCAAGAAGATTCCAGAATTGCTGCAACTGGCAAGTTATGACTGGAAGGATTTTGAAGGTCAGGATGTATTCTGTATAGACCCACTTATCCCTACACATTTGGAGAGAAACCTCTTTAAGTTTCTAATGGCTTCATTCCCTAAGGATAAACAGAATCAGGAAGTAAGGGGAATAAAATTCTATTCCCAGTCCCAGCCTTAATTACTACTGGTCATTGTTTTTTTTTTTTTTTTTTGCTCCAATAATCCTTCCAAAGTTCTTTTACCTTTAGCTACATTTCTACTGGTCTTGATACCTTACCTTGTGCAGTGACAAAATCCATGTTTCTTGAAAGAATGATATTTCCCCCAAATAAAATTCCATGCCTCCTGAATAGGCACTTCATCAACTCTCTTAGAATAGTGCCAGCTGCAGTTTTCTGGGCATAAAATGCAAAGCTGTACTCAGAATAGATGACTGTTGTTTTGGGAAGAAATACCAGGTTCTTTTAAAATGGAAAAGACATATTGGATATTAGGAGGTGGCAATCTCTATATAATCTTTGGTAAGAAGGAATCCATGCTGTTAGGCTAATGCAAAATCTCTAGCTCTGCCTCCATGGACCCTCCATTTATGGCCTATGATAAATTGTGAATAAGAGAGTTCTTAACTTTTTTTAAAAAAATCATACACACACACACACACACACACACACACACACACACACACACAAACCAAAGCCACATACAATGTATTTAAAGTGTATTAATTTGCTCTAGCAAATCTAGCATGATTTGGGATCACAACTTGGGTTGTTATCTTGCAGTAGTGCAGAATCATTTTGTTACTGCACTTGCTAGACTAATGAATTAATTGAAAGTGTATAAAAGACTATTACCTCACAATTTTTAGATACTTAATGTGGCAATAAATGGCACCATTCACCCCCTTCTCCTTACAAAAAAAATGGTGTTTTACTCTTTTATATTTTTAATTTGCTACCTGGCCAAGGAGTAAATGGTTCACAAATTCTCATTTGTTCTTCCCCACTGTAAGAGTTCTTTGTCAAAAGGCCCTTCTAGGAAGACCCCTGGAGACTGGATATTAGCTGGGCTTTCAGTTTTAGAGGACTCTTATATGCCACCATCCTAATGGGGAAGTATGATGAAGATTTCAATAAGAATTAATATCACCTTAGACTTTTACCAGCTTACCCACAGTCTGATATTTCCCAAGTGTTCAGTGCATGTGAGCAGACAGTTTTTAAGTTCCATTGAAAAAAGATGTAGGAATCATTATTCACACACTTGCTCTGTGGTTGGAAAGCACTTTCTCCTGAGGACTTGTCATCATTTCATTCTGTGGTTGAGGTTAAAATACTGTTAAGTTCCAGGAATTAGGTAAAAGGCCATAAATATTTTTTCAATTGTTTTTATTGTGAAAAAATAGATGTGTAATAAATTTATCATCAACTGTGCTTAAGAGTATGTTTTATTGATACTAAATGCTCTATAATATTGTGCTATCATTACCAACATACTTCTCCAAAACTCTTTCATCTCATAAAACTGACACTGTATACTCATAAAACAAAAACTTCTTATTCCTCCTTTTCTGGTCTCTGACAAGAACCATTCTATTTGGTACCCATATTTTAACCACTTTAAGCTACCTCATGGAAGAAAAATAACATAGTCTTTTTTTTTTTTGTCACTGGATTATCTAATTTATCAGAATGGCTAAAATTCATCTATGCTGATCCATGTTGTACCGTCTCAGAATACCCTTCCTTTTTAAGGCTGAATAATATTCTAGTGCATATACAAACCATATTTTTCTCATCCACTTATGTCAGAGGACACCTGGGTCACTTCCACATTTCAGCTATTATAAATAATACTGCCACAAACATGGGTGTGTACAAATATATTTTGAGACCCTGCTTTTAATTCTTTTGAAAATATATCTGGAAGTACATTGTTGGATCATGTGATAATTTTAATTTTAATTTTTTGAGAAATAATCATACTATTTTTCTTAACAACTTACTAATTTAAATCCCCATCAATAGTACACAAGTATTCCGATTGCTTCTCATCCTCACCAACACTCAAATTAATGGGTGTGATATGGTATCTCCTAGCAGTTTTGAAACATTTTTTTAATGATAAACAATGCTGAGTATATTTTCATGTACTTATTGTCCATCTGTATAACTTCTTGGGGAAAATGTCTATTCAAGTTCTTTGCCTATTTTTGTATTGGATGACTTATTTTTATTGTTGTTATTGTTAAGTTTTAAAAGTACTCTACATATTCTAGATACTTATATCTACAAATATGTAATTTTCAAATACTTTCATTTTCTATATTGCTTTTTACTCTTTTGTAAGTATTCTTTGATGCACATTAAAAAAAAATACATGAAGGTCAATTTCCAGTTTTCCTTTTGTTGCTTTTTCCTTTGATATCATGTCCAAGATATCATAGCCATATCCTACCTTGTTAACTATTCCTTATTCTTTAAGAGTTCCTTAAATCTAACCTTTGTTTTTAGATCTTTGTTTATTGTGAGGCAATTTTGGGGTATGGCATAAATTAAGGACTGACTTCATTCTTTGCATGTCAATATCTAATTTCCCCAGCACCATTTGTTGCAAAGACTCTCCTTTTCCCACTGAATAATCTAGGCACTCCTGTGAAAAAATCATTTGACCATAAATTATTTGATTATGTTCAAATAATATACAATAGAATATTATTCAGCCTTAAAAGGAATAGTCTTTTTGGACCACTACAGTCACAGTGCAGTAACACTGGCACTTTCTTATTTTCTAATAAAATAAAAAGGCTAACATGGAAATCCTTATTGTATTCCATTGATTAATGTCTGCTTTTATGCCTGTACCACACTTCTTCAATTACTCTAGCTTTGTAGTAGGTTTTGAAATAAGGTCTTATGAGTTTTCCAAGATTTTTTGTTTTTTTAGATATTGTTTTGGTTACTTGAGACACCTTGAGATTCTTTGTGAAACTTAAGATTTTTTTCTATTTCTAAAAATAATGTCATTGATATTTTGAAAGTAATTTCATTGAATGTACAAGTCACATTAGATAATATTAACATCTCAACATTAATTCTGCCTTCTGGATGTGTTTCCATTTGTCTTCTTTATTTTATTTCAGCAATGTTTCATAGTTTCTATTATAATTCTCTAAGAGAATTACAGATTTTTATTGAGGAAATTTCAGTTGCTCAGTCTCCTACTCTCCCACATTTCATTGTTTTATAATTTATATCAAGCAGTATCATCCTTGGCTGCCCATTTATTTTGCTGTTAGGAAGGCTCTCTTCTAATATTCCTTTGCATAATTCTCTTTGGTTTTATCTGCCTTGGTTGCCCCACTGACTTTGCTCATCTTATGAAAATTGTGACTGCCTGACCTCTAGTGTTTTTATCATGGCCATTTGATCTCTATTTCTTTGAGGTCTGTCATACCAAACAAACCAAGCTGGCCTGTCATTATCTTTGTCTGTAATAAAGAACTACCTACCAATGAACTGCTTAGTCAAACTGATGTCCCTTTCAATAGGTCATTCTTGAGGGACAGAGGCAGTTCCTCTGGCTTCATGTAGTATATTGATTTCTCTAGATTCTATTCCCTGAGCTTTTTAATCTTGCTCATGGAGATCTGATATGGTAATTCAAATAGTTTAACATCATTCAAGAAAACATTTATTTTATAGGTTTTCCAGAAATTTTTTCTAAATTGCTAGAAGTCACCCAAACAGTGAGTTAGCACAATTCCTTGGTTCCTTATTACATATTGTATCTCAACATTATGCCAACTCAATAAAGTGTCTCCTTTTTACAGTCTGCTTCAGTCCTCTTGGTCAACCATGCTCACAGTGCAGTAACTCTGGCATTTCTTTATCTTCTAATAAAATATAATAGCTAAATTTTGCCACTTCTTTGGAACGTAGACATTTTCCTTCATATCACAAATCTAGCATAAGCCTGCTAGTTGGCAGCAGACAAGTAGTCAGGAAAGCCTATGTTATAGCAATGAAGAAAGGCCCCTATGGTGTCTTTTTACTGAGGGAAATGACTGTTCTCATCAGGGAGTGAAGATCACCTCTGTAAACCTTTAGAGTCGAAGAGTATGGTTAACCAAAATCTTAGGTACTTTATATCCAGATGCCCTCTTCCCATGTGTTAGAGTACCTGGTGTTTGGAAACAGAACCTTATGGTAGCACAACCAACTTTATTTACTATAGATTAAATGGTTTTTGAAGCTCGAGGACTCAAAATACTAAATTCCCTAATTAGACTTCATAATTTTCTGCTCTGCCACAATCTCAGGAAAGAGCCTCTTTGTAAAGTACCAAAGAGGCACTTGACCTTCATCTTAGTTTTCAATATTTTGTTAACAGTAGTTACACAAGAGTAAAACATAACCTATAAGTGAGGATATATTCAGATACTACTAAAATTCGATTTGTCATGTTATAACAAAAGCAAATGAAGGTTTTTCATTGTGACTTATTTTCCCTTTGAAAAGATATCCTTTAATTCTTGGCATATTAATTACAAAATGTGTTTATCAAAGCAGGGACAATATATTAATTCTGAAAATAACCTCATGGCATTACATAACTTTAATGTAAACTTTTACACAACTACCAGGGGGATAGCATATTATTTCTGTAGATGTTTGGAGATTTTTCTGTACCTTTTGGTAATTTATAAAAAATGGAGAAAATTAGAATGAGGAAAGGAAGAAAAAGGAATTTTAAAAAAGCAAAAACAAAAGAAAAGGGAAAAAGTATCAAGCAAAAGTAAACATCTCTCAAATGTAAGACTTTTGGATAAGTAAATTGTGAACATGACATTAATGAAATTTTTGATCTCAATTAAAGAAAATAAATCATATTTAAAACAAAGAAAATTTGAGTTTTAGCTATTTACCAATAAGTATTCATTGTCCTGAATTGTTTTTTTTTTTTCCAAATGAAGAGTTGGGAGTTGAACGAGTTTGAGAAAAAACTTGAAATTTCAGAAGTATTTCAGAAGCATCCATCTCAACACTCCTCCAACTACAGACAAAAATTATTTCTCCAAAAAAAATGAAAATATGTGGGCCTATACACCTAAATGGACATAAACAAATTCGCAAAACTTAATGCCAACATATGGACACCAATTTTCCCCAAAAGATTATAATTAAAATTGCTATATATAGTTGTTAAATTTAATCTTTTTACTTACATAAAATTAGTAAATTTATTGTTTTTATTTCGTATTTTATTTTTATTGTAAACACTGCTTTATATTTAATAATTTATTTACAAAACATTGAAATGTTAATAATATTATATATTTGATGACTTTTATATATAATTGTGTATTTGACATAATCAACATTTTGTTTTACTCATATTATTAAATATAGATATTTTGGATTCTGAACACTTATAATTAATACTATTGTCACATAATCACTTATGAATTCTGAATAGTGAAATATATTTTATTTCATCTTTTAGTCACCCCAAGGAAAGGCAAAAGTGACAATAAAGCATGCTATTTAATGCATTATTGATATATAAAGACATCTAAGAATTGATACCAAACTAAGTGGTTAAATACTGGCCAGCTAATGTAACATGTGTTTAAAGTGACCTGCTCAGTATTTGAAAATCAGAATGTCTTTCTGAATCATTTCAATTTTAAGAATTCTGATAATTTGGGCAGAGATTATTTCAGGTAAAAATGAGCTATCTTTTCCAAGTTTATATGAATTTACTCAGTGAGTAAATGCCTGAAGTCCCTTTCTTCTAGAAAATCACATATTGGTTTTTCTTTCTAACGAAGTCTTATTAGAAGGGCTGGGGATGTGGCTCAAGCAGTAGCGCGCTCCCCTGGCATGCGTGCGGTCCGGGTTGGATCCTCAGCTCCACATACAAACAAAGATGTTGTGTCCGCCAAAAACTAAAAAATAAATATTAAAATTGTCTCTCTCTCTCTCTCTCTCTCTCACTCTCTCTCTCTCTCTTTCTCTCTCTCTCACTCTCTCTTAAAAAAATCTTATTAGAAGTAAGTTTTTATTCTTTTATAGTTTTCCAAATCTATTTCTTCTAATTTAAAGAAATGTGAAGACTTAGAAAAACAGCATCAAATTTTCTTTCTTCACTAATATCATAGTATAAGAGAAGTATGAAATTCATAAACCAAAAAGTATAATTCTAGGATGCAAGGGCTATGCAAATATTTTGAACAGAAAATATAAAGGACAAAAGGGAAAGAAGTAAATTATGAGATATTAAATTTGAGAGTGACTAATGGGACTTCTCTTAGGTCTAACATATGTTAAAAAACAGTGAAGCACATAGGCGATTAATATTTTGGAATTTTTAAAAGGTGGCTTGTCAGTCTAGATAAGGTAAACTGAAAGGTGTATTAAGATTAGGGAATAGGAAGATAGCATAATTCTTTGTTGTGCCAATAAGAAAGATGTTAAAATTTTAAAATAATGAGGTAGAATAATTCTGAGAGTTGGCAAATGCAGATCATCATCCTTAGTGGAGACGGCTGACTGATGCTCAATGGAATGAGAACATTGAACACTAGCACTGTCTATTGTTGTTTCTGCAAGTATACAGATAGATGATGTTGAACAATTAGCCACAACATGTTGGGTATGAGTGTGTTTTCATAATTAAAACCAAATCATTTCAAATTTTATCTAATATTTAAACAAATAAACACCATATCTGTTCCTCTGTGAAATTGGGACCATCAGAAAATTGATGTTCATTCCATTTCAATGAATTACACAAATGAAAATGGGTTTACCATTGACTTCCGTTCACATTACACATTGCCAACTGATTAATGGCTCACAGATCATACACATATTATTTAAAAATGTATTTATTAAGAATTAACTAAGAACTGAGCACTGTTGTTGGTGGTGTTTATACCAAAAAGATACCACATAGCAAATGTTCACAGGCCAAGGAGTGTCTTTAAGTATTAGAATTTCTACTCTTAATAAGATATTAATCTCTAAGTCATGTGGAAGATCCATAGGTAACGCCTATGATGATATTTATAAATTTCTTCCTTCTAAAATAAAATTTAGTTGAGATATTATGTAGTTAATCAGATTGCACTTTCAGCTAATTGCTATGTCCTAAAATTTTATACCTGGAAATTAGGGCAAAAAAGGAAGATTTTTATTTTTCTAAAGTATGATAAAAATTCTTATGATTTTTCCTTAGAAAAAATTCTGGCTATGTCACCTTTGAACATGTGCTCACCAAGATCTTTGAAAATTGTTCACTTTGGAGAATGCTACTTGCAATCCATTTCTAAAACCTTCTTGTGTTTTAATATATCCAAAATAGCTTTAAATGATTTTCTGAGACCACAAGTGAAGTGTGTTCAAAAAGAATTTTTTTCTTCAAGATCTTTCTCCAGCAATGTACATGTTTTTTTTTAATAGTCCTCTGCTTCCAATTATCCTGAAGCAAATATTTCACTACTCCTTTAATTATTCAATCACAGAGATTCATCATTTGCCTTCACAAAACATGATACTTCTTTTCAAAATTTCTGTTAATTTCTTCTATCAACTAAATTCATATCTTTAATATTAATGTTACATTATTAAAATAATCTTCAGTATAGCTGTCTATAATAAATTTATAATTCAAACAGAAAATCCCAAATCATACTGATTTTAAAATAGTAGCTGGACTTTGCAGCCCTGAATTTTGTCATCTGAGGATTGTCTTTTCTTAATATCTGGGTTAATCATCATGATCACATCAGTTCTTGGAGAGACATTTCTGCTCCTCATCTAAACTGAGTCCATAAAGCACAACAACTGAAAGTAATTGGAGAATTTAATCAAACTCTCCCAGTGATTTGCTGTTAACAAAAGTACAAATAAATACCCGAAATGCAATAAAATGAGAACTTTTGGCTCCCCAGTATTTAGAATACTTGTCTTTACCATGCAGTACACTAAGAGAATAATTCTTCTACAGGGTTCTTACTGCCTCTACCTTTTCAGAGTCTCCTCTCAACAACACAACATAAGAGTAACCTGAATATATCTGAACTCCTCAGAATTGAGGTCCTGAAAAACGAGATTCAGAAAGAGTGAGGATTCCCTTTTGGCAACTGAAATCTCATTTCCCCGAAAACATATTAGTTATTTTAACTGGCTGTCCAGAATCTGAGCCATTTCCATGTTTGGGAAATGCCAGGACTTACGAGTTGAAATGTCTTCCTATGTTATCTCCCAACTAGCAAAAATGTGTGATGTAGGTTTTGCCAAGTGATTGCTATTTTTTAAGAATGAAATCACAATATTGTGGTGTAAAGTAGAGGGGATATTTGTGATGGTTTAAAAATAGAACTTCCAGGAACAGCAGTGATGTCAGAGCTGGCAACTGTTTTCTGGTGCTTGATACTGGTAAAATATAGGATGTAGCATTTGAAGATTGTGTATTGTTCTTGTTTCATTTAGGAAAGTGCTTCTCAAAGTATATCTCAAGTTGCAGAAGCAAGAGTATCACATGGAGCCTGTTAAGAAAGCAAATTCTCAGGCCCCAATAAAGACTACTAAACCAAAAGAAACTCCTGGTTTAAAATTTCCTCTGGTTTAGTAGAAGAGTGAGACCTAACAGTCTGTGTTTCAGCAAATCCTCAAGTTTGATGAACACTGAAATGTGAGGATGGTTTATTTAGGACACTACTTCAGGTTGTCTGTAACACTCAACTTAGTTCTTAATAATTTTTTCTTGTTGGTGGCATCTTTGTCTCTGCATAGTATCAGGAACGTTAACTGATCTTGTCATGGTTAAACCAGAAGCACAGACATTGCAATATAAATCATTAAATGAACATAAACTTTGCCCTAAAGGACTTTTGTTTTAAGGTTTGTTTTCATTTTTATATGGAAAAAGCTGACAAATCCTCTTTCCTTGATTCTCATCAATTTTCTTTGAACTTTTCTTTTGATCCATCCCCGCTTGAATTTGGTGATTTCCTCTCACGCTTTGTATCTTGTCTCTGATCTAAGAATTGTGCTAATGCCCATAACCAATGCTTGCTTTGTTTGATATAGTGTTAGCAGAATGCCCAGGTGTTATGCTTATAAAAAGGAAAATTTCAGCCATTCAATAATTCAGATATTATCTCCTGGTAGAATTAGAAAATCTAAGTGGTTATGGTTTATGTTTTAGAGTTTTATAGTCTATTCACTAAACAGCACAGTGAAACTCAAAATACCTATAATTTATTCATTGTATAGAAAACTTTGGTGTTAACATCACTTTGATTAGTCAAATTATTTAGTTTACATTTTACAGTTTTCAATAAACATAAATTATAGAAACAAGTGCCTATTAAAAATAAACAGTGCAATTGGATATCATATTCAGTCCTTATATTATTTTTCAATCTTTTAAAAAATTTTTAATTAGTAACCATCTATAAATCTGTATGCTGTTATAAATATCACCTCTGTGACTCAGAATTTATTGTAAAATTTTATGAAGTAGCCTTAACAGTACTGTGATAAGTATGGCTATAGATTCTACATAATAACTTTTGTTAAAAATAGAGCTTATTCTCCCCGCCTTGAATTTTGGCAGCCCTCCTGACCAGCAAAATGGTTGTAGTGGTGAATTTGTGTGCATCCCCGGGCACATGAGGTTTGCTAGCATCTATATCTGCCTTCTTGGAATGTTTCTGCCTTGTTATAAATAAGTCTGGTTTATCCTCATGGAAGACAAGAACCCTGTTGAGAAGACTCTAGGGGACTCACTTAAGAGCCCACTACATATATGAGTGAGGCCTCTTGTCTTCCCAGGATAACTGCCCTGCTAACTGATGGCAGTAATAGTGGTAGTCCAGATACAACCAAAAGTACCACCCAGCCAAACAATAGCAATTGAAAACATTATAAATGGTAGTTTTAATCTACTATATGATTGTGATGATTGACTGCATTCATCAGGTTTTTTTCACTGAGGAAAAAAAAAAGTCTGAGAAGAACAACTTAGAGAAGGAAAAGTTTGGGGCTCCTGGTTTCAAAGACTCAGTGCATGGTACACTGACTTTATTGTTCAGGGCCTGAGAAAGGAAAGAAAATCATGGCACAGGGGCATGGTGGAGGAGACCAGTTCAGCTTATGGAAGCCAGAAAGCAGAGATGGAGGGAGAGAGAAAAAGAGAGAGAGAAAGGAACTAGGAGAAAAATATAATCCCTAAGGGTATGTCAACGGTGATCTACTTCCTCCAGACATGCCTCACCTGCCTACAGTTACCACCCAGTAGTTCATTTAAATTATTCAACCATCAAATGGATTAATCTACTGATGAGATTACAGCTTTCATAATAGAATCATTTCATCTGAATTGCAAAACACAGGAGTTTGTGGAGTAACATTAAAGATCCAAACCATACCACTGATGTTGCAGAAGCATTTAATTAAATAAAAATTTGAAATACTAAGTAATATTCTGAATTGCTCTTGCTATTATTTTCTGTATATGCTTCTCTCATGTTGCCAGCAATGATTTATCATATATTTTAAAAAGTGTCTTTGGAATTTGCTTTCAATAGAATTTCTTTGAAAAAACTAAAGAATGAACATTAAAAATCTTGCTATTAATGAGCTAGGAAAATCTGGTCTTAATACCAACTGTGTACTTCCAAAGAAAGATTCTATCATTCTAAGTACTGTTCCCCCATTTTCTCCTCTGACAAGGTCATAGTTAATGGGCTTCTCTCTGTGCATCTGAAATATGATGACAATTAAAGAGAAATCCCTCTTCAAGCATGTGCAGCATCATAAATATAATTTCCAAATAACAAACTGACAACATACACACAACACTTATGTTTGGGAAGTTCTAAGTGCTTTAGTTATCTTTTCATTTCCTCAAGAGTGTGGTTCAAAATGAATCTATTGAGAATCAATTAAGAAATAAATAAGAAAGTTATATTATTCATTGATAATATATCTTCTGCATGATTACTTTCTATTATTTTATTTATAATCCAAATTTTATATGCCAGCTAATCCATATAGTAGGTCAGATATTATGTACAGCACTAAAAACCATAAAATCTAAAACTATATTACACAGAAACATCTTCTCTTATAATTCAATATTTAATCTTTTAAAGATCCTTCAATTTTTTTATTTCTATAACTTGCTAAAATTATTCAACTTAATTTTTAAATTTCATCCAAATGCCGAATAAATCTTACCCCAAGTAACAAAGAACAAAGAAAATGGGAGAAAAAAATCCTCTTCACTATTATAGCTTAAATTCTAAAATGGGAACAGACAGAAACTAAATACTATAAATAAGTAGATTATAAAATTTTTTTATAGAGTTATAGAGTTATTTATTATTATATATGTTGAATGATAAAGCAAGTTAGTCAAATTTTTGGTGAGAATGAGTTTCATTCAGAAAAATAGAATTTGAAATGTACATAAAGACTAAAATTGATGTGGAGGGGGACATTTTATAGATTTTTATTTAAAGCAAATGGCACTTATCTGCAAGGTCTTAACAGACAAAGAATATATACTTGAATATCTAGGAAGAGTACAATTTAAAGGAAAGAGCAACCTTAAACACTAATAATGTGAGTGTGTCTATTCTCTTCAAGGAACATGTGGGAGATGAATATAGAATAAAAATGGAAGGTGATGCATTTGGAGAGATATGGAAAGGCCAGACCATCTATAGCTTTGTGGACTGTTTTAGGTCTTTGGCTTTTACTAGAAGTAACATGAAAGGTGAATGAAAGAATTTATGAACAGAGAACTTGCAATAGTCTGAAGGTTGGCATGCCCCAAATTTATATGTTAAAGCTCAATTGATAGTATCAAGAGTTGGGCCTCTGGAAAATGAATTAGATGTGAGGGCTCCATCCTCATAAATGAGATTAATCTCCTTATAAAAGAGAATCCAGTAAGCTCCCTTCCCATTTCCACTATGTAAGCAAACAGAAGATGGTCTCAATGAGGGCCCTTACTCAACATTAGATCTGCTTATACCTTGATCTTAGATACATTTTAGATATGTGAACAGTAAATTTTGTTTTTTAATATGTCAAAGTATAAGATATTTTATTATCACAACCTAAATAGGCTAAATAGCACTCTTTTGATTGACTTATATTTTTAAATAATTACTCTATAAAATGATTGGGTGAGAAGTGTTTGTTGTAATCATTCCTGCAGTAGTTAATGGGGACCTGGACTAAGGTTATAGAGGGTAGAAAAAAGGGATAAGATTCTATGTATTCTTAGTTGAATAACTAAGCCAACACGATCTGCAGATGGAATGAATGAAGGATGAGAGGCAGTGAAGATGAGGAAGATTCCAAATTTTTTTTAATTTAAAATGCTGTGGATATTTGTACATTATGTGACCATCTTTATATAACACTAGATTGAATGGTTTCACCCTATTTATCTTAATCAGTCCCATATGGTTATAACATTTTAATAAACATATGTTTATGAGAACTTAATGTGAGAAACTATGTTAGGCCTAAAAATGGATGAGACTTATTCCCTGTCCTTGAGCATCCTTTAACTCGAGGATAAGAAACAAACAGATATAAAAATAGTTTCTATTTAGTGTAGGGAGTTGTAAGATACAGATGCAGTAATGAAGATATACCAGCAGAAATAAAATACACTATGTTAATCTGGACACAAGAAGGCCATAGTAGTAAATTTCAAGGTAGGCAAGAATTTTCCAGAGAGAAATTTACAAGCATAGATCAAAATAAGAAATTAAAGAGACCTGAATAACTGGGGAGGTATATCTTATTTCTATACTAGAAAACTCAATATTGTGAAAATGGAAAATTTCCCATTATTTAAATAGAGTAAATCCACAAAATTAATATTTTAGAATAAAACTATGCTAAATATTTTAGGCTTTTTTCCAAATTCAAAGAGGGGAAAAAAAAAAGCAACTGCAAACAAATGTTACAGTACTGAGAACATAGAACATCTCCAAAATCATTATATTAAATATATTTTAATAGTTAGTAAATTATAAAATAAACTACCAAAGCTACAAATTATAAGATTTATAATGTTTAATTTATAAATATAAAAAATTACCTAAAACATAAGCAGCAGACTATACTTACATATACCTACAGAAATTACAATGAGAGATGATTGGAGAAATATTAAATAAAATAACTGAACAAATTATCACAAACAAGAATTTCAGGACACTGGAAAATGTTCAAAGGTGCACAATATTTAAGAAGTACAATTGATTCTTTTTATTCATGTTGTTGTGTTCTATAAAGTTGCTTAGGACATGGAATCATTGTTCTATAAAGTTGCTCAAGCACTAAAGTATCTCTCTATAAGAAATTCCCATTATCTGGTCACAGCATTTTCATGAACAGATCAATCAACAATCTTCTTTTATATATGTTTCTGTTGAAAGGCACCTTATTTAATAGATGTTATTGCTTCATTAACATGAAACTCATGGTCAACGTCACTGTAACACTTAAATGAGCTTGTCTAAAAATGTGCCTTTTCTCTGTAAGGAACACCATAGCCTTTTCATACTTAGGATCCCTTGAAAACACTTCAGAACTATGCTTGGGGGTACAATTTAAACATCAAAATCACCAACAAAAAATATGCACATGTGAAAAACATTGCCCTAAAATCCTGTGAAAAGGACACTTGTTCAAAGTATGGGGACTGAAGAAATTGCAGAACTTCTTTTTCAATCTCATCTGATGTTTTAATCAGCTTTTAAGTTGTGGTGACCAAATACAAGCAAAACAACTTAGAGAAGGGAAAGTTTATCTGGGGCTCAAGGTTTCAGAGGTCTAAGTCTATAGATTGCTGACTCCATTGCCACAAATAGAAACTTAAAAGATTGATTTATAATAGCACAAATACGGACATTTAAGGATAATTTAAGAATCAATGCAAAGATCTATAGATGGAATAAAAATTAAAATATTTTAATATTTACATTTTCTTAACATAATTTATTCAAATGACTACAAACTTTATCTAAGTCAATGTTTCAACTACATAGATTTATTTTCAATGAGTTGTTCCCAAAAACTCATATGCAAGACTTTTCAGAGGGGAAATGATTGGATTATGAGAGGTGTGACTTAATTTGTGGATTAATCCACTGACATTGATTGACTGAATAATAATTGTAGTCCTGTAGGATGTGGCTAGAGGAGGTACGTGTGCTCACTGGGGGTGTGCTGTTGGGGTTTATATATTAAGGATGACTCATGTTTATGTATATACTAAATTGCATTATTCAATAAAAACATCACTAGATATTTGAAGAAACAGGAAAGTATATTCTGTTTTCACGAATACAAATAAAATGTGGACCCTAAAGGAAATTACACAGAGAGATTTGGATGAAAAAAATTAATAAACAAGGATTTTATTTAAGATATTACAAATACTTAATACATAAATGAAAATACAACCATAATGAAAGGGTAAATCTCTGAAAAAATTATAAAAAATAATCAAATGAGAACTCTAAAATTGAAAAGTAGAAGAGCATAGCAAGATTCCGTCTCCAAACTTTATCTGTCATGGGCAGAAACTGAAATTTCTGTTCATATTTCATCACCCTGCTGCTGATTTTCCAGCATAGTCCTTGGGTATGCTCTCATGGGCTGAGGAAAAGTCAGCCAAATATTTGGTAGGATTTTATATATATTATTGCTGAGCTTACTACTTTTGTAGTATTCCCTGTTTTCTATTATACCAGCCTTTAATTTCAAACCATCACAGTAGTCACAGAATGTTTTCTTACACCCCTGCCAGTGAAATCTATGCTGTTCTGCTTGAGTTTTAGTTGACACATGTTGTGAAGAACTGAGCAGAGTCCTCAGGGGGAAAAGTACAACTGTAAATCTCACTCAGTGCAATTCCCTTCTGTCAAGGGTAAATCCTGTCTGCTTTTCTCTGCTTATTTTCATCATTTTCCAATATCTTCACATAACCTTACGTGTGTGTGTGTGTGTGTGTGTGTGTGTGTGTGTGTTTCAAGTTATCATTAATATGTACAATAGGATCAGTCTGATATAACAAATTCCACCATTACTGCAGAAATTAGCAAATCTTAAAAGGCACACACATATACATTGACACATATTTTTATGAACATATTCTAATAGAATCAAATTACAGATGTTACTTTGCAATCCCCTATTCTTTATGCTATGCATGAATCCCTAATTCAATCAACTGGAAAGCTATACACAGTTCATTGTTTTATTTGTTGTAATTAATTGAACATATACCCGAATTAAGTAGCTACTAAGTTTTCATTATTACAGACAGTGATGCATTGAAATCATTGCCTAAAAGTCTTTACTCAGTGATTAGTTTCCTTTACACAACGTTCTTGAAATGGTATACTAAAACAAAGGGAATGTACATTTTAATATTTGAATATATACTGCCCCAGAATGACTAGGTCATTTTGTATTCTCTTTAGTAATACAAGAAAAAATATCTATTTCTCTGCAAATTTGAATATTTTGACAACATTTTAAATTTCTGATAGTCAAAATTTCTGTTTTTATTTCTAGTGACTCTTCCTGACTTTGTAGAAAGTTTAAGTATTAGGATATTTACCAAAACGTTTTGGGGAATACTGACAAATAAGAATAAGTATTATTTTCTTGTATAGGAACAGGAAACTTTTAAATTACTGAGGACAATTCTTCTAGCAGTCAAATGAATTTCTTCTGAATGACTCCTCTGTACCTGACACTGGTTTAAGTAGGTAAATAAGCCAGGCAAAGTGGTACACCCCTATAATCCCAGAGGCTGAGGCAGAAGGGTGGCGAGTTCAAAATAAGCCTCAGCAAAAGCGAGGTGCTAAGTGACTCAGTGAGACTCTTCTCTAAATAAAATATAAAATAGGCCTGGGGGACTGGGGTTGTGGCTCAGTGGTAGAGCGCTCACCTAGCACATGTCAGGCACTGGGTTCAATCCTCAGCACCACATAAAAATAAATAAATAAAATAAAGTCATTGTGTTCATCTACAACTAAAGAAAAATATTTTTAAAATAATAGGGCTGGGGATGTGGCTCAGTGGTCTGGTGCCCCTGAAATCAATCTCTGGTAACACCCCCACAAAAAAAAGTAGGTAAATAATACTTAGAATAATCATTTATTACAGAATTGTTCTATTTGATGATAAATAGGTGCTAATTGACCTGAATAAATTACATTACTAAATGCTGAAAGGAAGGACTCAGTTTAGATAAAATATGTATCAGACAGATTATGTGGTCAAGTATCAGAATAAGGAAGAGCCAGAGATCATTTGTTTGACTCCAAACCTAGTTTCATTATTTACAATGACTTTTAAGGTATTATATTGTAGAGATGGATCAAATAACTAATTCCATTATTATAAGGACATCGGGTTTATTAGAGAAATAGAAACAACTATGAAATCTTTGAATAGTTGTATCTGGCACTGATTTGGTGCTTCAAGTAAATACTTCTGGTTGAAGCAATGTCTATGCTGAAACCTCAGGTAGTAACATTAGGATAGGCAAAGAGGATGGTTTACGTGTTTCAATAGACAGAATGCATGTGAGAAGATTCAAAGGCAAAGATATACAGTATTTTCAGCAAACAAAAATATGTACAAATCAAAAGTAGCACAACGTACTGTATATGCATTTTACATTATTTATTTTCACCCTAATTTTATTGTGGTTCACCCTAATTTTTATAATCTAAGCATTTTAACAAACTTGTTTTGAAGAAAACTGAAGTACAAAGAAGTTAAGAAATTTCCCCAAGTTTAAAACGGTTTAACCTTGTGGATCCAGGATTTGAACATAGGTTTATTTCAGATATAGGACATATTATGCTGCAATAGTATACTAGGCTACATAAAGTATGTTCAAAGGATTAAACTTAATTTAAGCACACATGAAAGACCTTAAAAAGTTTCAAGCAAAGAGCATCATGATTAATTTGGCATTTATGAAGGATATCGCCAACAACATTTTAGAAAATAATTGTGTGGAATTGGAGAAAAATGCTTAGGCAACAAAAGCATGCAGAAAAATTACCTGTTAAATTTCTCTTTAACCCTAGAAATCACAAATATTCAACATTTATTAATTGTTAGACTTGAGATGGTTTTGCCATATCTATCACTCTGTAAAAAATGGAGATCCTACAGAAATTGAGATGGCATATATAAACAGTACCTCGTATGGTGCTAAAAACAGTATTTTCTCAGAAAGCCAGTCATCTTCAACTGGTTGCATAGTTTTGACCATGCTTGAGTAGCTTTAAGAATATTACTTGTTTCTGCTTTATATTTTCAACATTTTATATTTCTACCAAGTAATATCTAGGGAACTAGAATAAAATGAATTAAAAAACATATACATACATACATCTATTAATAATTTAGTTTATAACTTTTAAATTATTCATATGTATATGGGTGTATATAATTTTTATTTTTTCTAATTATTTTATATAAAATGAATTTTCATATACATTCTTCTATGAACTTGTTTTTACTTTATAGTATGACTGAGATTTTTTATCTTACTTTAAATGATTGTATAATTCCAAAATATATATATATATTTTAATTTATTTCTTATTTATGTAAGTTTAGGTCATTTCAATTGGTCATAATTATAAGCAATATTTCTATGAACATATCATGTGATTTTTAAAATGAAAAATACAGTGTTTTTTTATATAAGAAATTTCTTATGTTAACTTTTGCATCAGTGAAAACATTCATTTTAAGATTGCTCATTACTGTTCATATGTTGTCATTTCATGCCTTTGTCAATTTACCTGACACTAGGAGTATAAAAAGTACTCATCATCATTCCCTTTGATAATGAATATAAACAATTAAAATTTTTGCTATTCTATAAAAGTATTAGCATTATTTAATTTTGAATTTCTATGTTTATAAAAGATATTTGTGTCTTCTCTCGAAACTATACAATATTTTTTGAACATTCATGAATAATTATTTAAAATTTTACTTTTTTATTCTGCTGTCCTTCCTTTCCCCCTTCCCCTCCCCTCCCCTCCCATCACTTCTCTCTACCCAATCTAATGTGACACACTTTTTTTTCCCCTCACATCATCATACATGTATTCTGTATAACAATGAGGGTCTCCTTTCATCTTCTGTGCAAATAGACATTATAATTGCTGTATGTATGTACGTGACTGCATGACCAATGTGATTCTGCAACATGTACACTCAGAAAAGTGAGAAATTATACCCCATCTGATTCAAATGTATGATATGTCAAGATCATTGTACCGTCATGTGTAACTAATTAAAACAAAAAATTAAAATTACAAAAAAACATGCAAATATGAATATGTGAAATAATTAAAAACTTCCGATGAAGAGGAAATGCAAAATAAATAAATAAATACAAAGGAAATTTATTTGGAAGTTTGGAAAACAGGTATACAGTAAATACCTTTGTCAAAACTCATGATACTGAGTTTTATCATAGATGAAATGGACCTCAGTGGGAAAAAATATAAACACAGTGTAAATGTGCAAAAATAAAGATTTCATAGCAAAGGGTTAATCTCTCAAATGAGACAAGTGAAATTTTGGGAGATTTCCAGAAATCAGAAGAAAACAAGTTGAAAAAGCCCACCAAGCAATAAAAAAACAGGTAAAATATAATACTAAACAGTTCATAAAGAAAGAAATACAATGGTCCTTAAACATACAAATGTATCCTCAACTTCATAAAATATTAAAACTGGTAAATACATGGGAAGAAGGTTCTTCATTTATCAGAATTCTTACCTTTGGTTGGTGATGACATAGGAAAAGAAAGATTTAGAGCAGTTAATTTGGCAAAATTTATCAGAAATACAAATGCATTTAGCCTGGACTCAGGGATTCCATTTCTGGGAATTTACCCCTCTTCTTTGCCCTAGAAATATCTGCAGACATCTCAAGTACTGGAGTATTATTTGAAATAGCAAATATTGTAGACAATAATACCTTGTAAAAAAATAAATAAAATTTTACTTTTTTTTTTTTTTTTTTTTTGGTACAGGGAATTGAACTCAGGGGCACTTGACCACTTGACCACTGACCTACGTCCCCAGTAATATTTTGTATTTTTATTTACAGACAAGGTCCCACTGAGTTGCTTAGTGCCTCACTTTTGCTGAGACTGCTTTGAACTCACAATCCTCCTTCCTCAGTCTCCTGATCTTCTGGGATTATAGGAATTTGCCACCGTGCCTGGCTCAAAATTTTACTCTTGAGTACTGTTTTCACTTAATGTTAGAGGATTTTATTATCAAAACATCATTCCATAATTATTTCTTCCAAGCTTTGGTTTCTTTTTAGCATTCTTCATCTTTTTTTTCATGTAGAAATTTAAAATTTTATATAGAAAAGTCTGGAAGATATTTAAACTTTGTTGGACATCTTTACCTCCAAGATTATTTGTCAAACTATTTTATATTTACCATCATATCTCTGTGAGTTGATTGTATATGCAAGGCCTTTTTGTCATTCTCAAATGTATTTTCACTTATGTATGATTTGCAAATTTAAGTCTATCATTTTATAAGTTAACAGGAATTAGAAGTTAACAAATTGTAAAAGACTATACTTTAAAAAATTATGTTCATTTTAGATGTACATAAAGTAGAATGTATTTTAATATATTATAAATACATGGAGTATAATGTATATTAGGATCCTATTCTTGTTGAAAGACCATTCATGGCATGAAAAATGATACATTAGAATTCATTTAGAAATTTTCTTATTTATGTTGCAATTTTAACTTTCTAGATGTAATATTTATAATATATAATTCTTCCTTTAGCAAGATTTTTAAATAACTCTTTGACTTGTGAAATAGAATTTGCTCCTTCATGTTTCAAACCATATATTCAATGCTGTTTTTATTTATATGTGCTTCAAACAATGCTACCTCTTGGGTCTCCAGGAAAATTATTCTCTGATAATCTAATCATAACCAAAATTCTTCCCTGTTCAGTCAGGCCAGAGAGGCCATTCCTCCAGAATTGATGTACATTAATAATTAGGGATTTTTTCTTCAGTATCTGTATTACCAATAGCTGTATTCTACATTCTACATGAATTACATGGACATTGATTACAGCTGCATATCTCTGATAAACATTTTGCTCGTCTGTATTTTGAATGTTCTTTCTCTATATTTCTCTCCCATTCTCTCTGTCTACACGCATACATACCCCAACACAAGGTTTTAGTTTCCCTGTTGATCCTCTGTTTTAGTTACATTATGGATAGAGGACCTCTGTGAATCTTGCTGAATAACTATTGATGTTGAAGAGATGCATCATTCTGATAAAAACACATTCAAATAAGAACAACTGCTTAATACTAATGCAAGCAGCACAGCACATTAAATTATGCACCAAATAGCTTTTCTCTCCTCTCTTACACCCATGTCTAGAGGATTACTGGAACTGTGTTTCAAACAGTTACTCAAATTTTGCACAGCCTTCCAACAACATGTTATGGTTACCAAAGACAAGAGGCAATAATAGATTAATTCAGCAAGGGCTGAATATGCCATTAATAGCCATGCAATAGGCTTATCTGGGCCGACAAAGTGGCCCCCTTTCATGTCTGTTCAATTAGAGATAATAGTTGAAGGCATTAATCACACATATTTTCAACAAAACTTTTCCCAGTCAAAGACACCCTGCAAATGATGTGGTCCAATGCACATCCGCCTATTAGGGTTGCTATGACTATGGCAAGTCTGATCTGAAAGACAGGATACAATCAGACCTGAGACAATGAGTGGATTTTCATATTTAATGGCCTTGGTTTTCAGCTTGGCACAGCAAACTGAATAGGAGTGACCCAAAGATGACCTTCTATTTTTCTTCTTTGATTTGTCCCCAGGAATGGACAAGGCACTGGGATCCTGGGAGTAATCAGAAAATAAGCAATGTCCCCTTATATGAATGAAACCAGGGAAAGGTCTACCCCAGAAAACTTTTGTTTGGTTACTGATATAGGAGAACCTTTTTGTTGTTAAATTATTTTTTTTGACAGGTATTTCTAGGAAAACAATAGGGGAATAAGCACACCAATCAGAAGCAATGGGGCCAGAAACTTGCCTGCCAGGAAATATTCTTCATCATAGGCCTTAATTTCTCAGATTTTGTGTACACCTACCAATCAACAAGATCATCTAAAGCAAATCCAGATATAAAATAAAATATTTCATAAACTGAACATGAGATAGAAATAGGAATCAATGAGTCATATGATTCTGATTTCTTTGTGAACAAAAGAGATGATTATAAACAAAAAATGTTTAACCAAAGGTCTAAGATCTATGCATTCTGGGTACATGTTGTTATTTCTCCCCTTTATTTATGGTGCATGATAGTACTGTCAATGTAGAGAATGTTGATGTTATGCTTTTCTAAAGTGTATAAGAAATTTTTCTCAAGAAACTATCATATACCATTTACTTATCTTTATGACTTGAACCCCATACATTGCAAGTATTTTCATTTGAATTATACTGATTATGGTACTACCAATTACTGAACACCAGCTGTAAATTCTATTGAGTGCTGAAGAACAAAGGAATCTCATACCAAGCACAGTATATGTTTTAAAATATATATGCATATGTATATAATATGTAATTATGTATAATTTCTGTTTTGAAATTATATACATAATTATACATACATTATAATACATTAATTAGAATCATTTTATATGATTATATTATATAATTGTATAAAATAATTTATATGTGATAAATGTATCATTATATAATCAATATATAATTATGTTTCAAAATTATATTTGCATTATATAATTTAAAGATAATTATAAAATTAAATGTATATTGCATATAGATTTATATATCTTATATAATATGCATATATACATATACAGAAATACATATGTATAGTTCAAAAGACTATAGGTAAACAGTTAAACCATAAAACAGTTCATTAATGATATAGGGATTGACCAAGAGAAAAATCACTAAGGGAAGTTATTTTAGAGATATGTAAATAAAACAATCAGAGGGAATATATGCATGAGCTGAGGAATCTGCCTTTTCATCTATATAATTTTTTCTAATTTCATGTGTTAAATTTAAAACAAGTAATTCACTTAGCAATTTCTGGTCTCCCACCTTGAAATAATTCCCTTTTATGTGTGTTCCCACTTCCCAAAATTCAGTTATGAATTTTGAATTATTTGACTATTATTGTTGTTTTTAGGTGTAAGTTTATGAGTACTTGAGCACAGGTTGTAATATTTCATTATCACTAAAGAACTATGATGTTATTATTTAGTTTATGAAACTATAGGTAGAATTTTATTTATTTTTTTAATTGAGTAGAAAAATGAAGAAACACAATTTTATGTAAAAGGATTTTTTTTGAAGTTCATAGTGGGTGATGTGATAGAACCATGAGTATTTATTTTTAGAAAAAAATATATTGAAAGGTAAGAATATGAATATTTACTGTGATAATTAATAACTAAATGTTGTAAATTCTTACATCTTCATTTTGTATACTTTTGAGATATGGCAGGTTTGGAACTAAATGATGTCTTATAGAAAAAATATATAGCCATTACTCTAAGCAGACACAGTTATAAATCATTATATATGGACGTCCAAGAGTATTCAAATAAGTTATAGGTACATAATTTACAAGTTGTCAAATCTTTAAATTTTTATCTTTAAATTTTTTGCAAAACTTTTCTGTCTATAATATATAATTTTGTATATTATAGTCCACTCTAGCATATTATCTTATAAAGTACCCTTGTATAAGAAATGTATGATTTTTTAAAAAATTAAATCTGATACATGAAAACATTAAAATTATAAATATTTATGTGGTATCATTATAACATTTCAATACCTGTATATATTGTATAATGTTTAAACTGGACTTAGTATATCTATCTCCTCAACACTTATTAATTTTTTTGTAATGAAAACTTTCAAAATCCTTGCTTCTAGATTTTTTAAATGTACAATAAATTATAGTTATCTATTTTTTATAGTCTGGTAAAGCAAACCAGAGATTTTTGCTTCCATTTAACTATAATTTAGTACACATCAACCAAGATTTCTTGGTATCTTCACCTCCTCCCTCTTCCAAGTCTCTGATAATCACCATTCTACTATCAATTTCTATGATAGACATTTTTACATTCTGCATATGAATAAGATAATTGGATATTTGTCTTTTTGTGCCTGCAATATTTCACTTAACATAATGATCTCCAGTTACATCTATGTTATCACAAATGACAGAATTTGATTCTTTCTAATGGCTGAGTAGTATTCCATTAGGTATACATATCACATTTTCTGTATCATTTATTAGTTGATGGATATTAAGGTTATTTACATTTTTTGGATATTGAGAATAGTGCTGCAATGAACATAGAAGTGCAGATGTCTCTTCAAGAGACAATTTTTTTTCGAATATATACCCAGTGGTGGGATTGTTGGATCTCATAGTAGTTTCATTTTGAATCCTCTAATTCAACTCCTTACCATTTACCAAAATAGATGCACTATTCACATTTCCAGAAATAGTGTGCAAGGTTTCTTTTCACTCCACATCCCAGCCAGTACTTGTACTTTAATGTATTTGATAGTAACCATTCTTATTAGAGTAGGAGATAATTCTTTGTAGTTTTGATTTGCATTTCCCTAGTCATTAATGAGGTTAAGAATTTTATTATATATTTGAGTCATTTATATGTCTTATTTTGAAAAATGTCTATTAAATTGCCCATTTTTAACTTGAATTATTTTTTATGCTATTAAGTTTTTAGAGGCCCCTATATATTATGGAAATCAACTAATTGTCAGATATATAATGTGCAAACACTTTCTCCCATTCTGTAGTTTTTTTCTTCACTCTTGATTGCTTCTTTAGCTATGAAGACTCTTTAGTCTGTTGTAATTCCATTTGTCTCCTCTTCTTTTGTTTCCTGTGTTTATGAGGTTTTCTCCCTAAATTCCTTGTCAATTCCAATGTTTTTTACTCTTTTTCCCCCTGTTTTCTTCTAATAGTTTCATAGTTGCAGTCTTAAGATCCATTTTAAGTTGACTTTTGTAACTGGTGAAGGATTGGGGCCAAGTTTTATTTTCCTGCATATAGATATAAAATCTTCTCAGCACCACGTATTTAAAAGACTCTCCTTTCTTCAATGAATGTCCTTAACACACTTATCCAAGATCAGCTGGCATTAGGTGCAAGGGTTTACTTCAAGTTCTCTATTCTGTGTTATTGATCTCTGTGTCTTTGACAATAGCATACTATTTTTATTACTATATGTTTGCTCAATATACACAAATCAATAATCAAGATTATACCCACATGAACAGAGAAAAGGACAAAACCATACATCCATTTTAAAAATTCAGGAAAAACATTTGATAAAATCCAATATACCTTCATGGCAATTACTGAACAAATTAGTAATACAGATAATGTACCTCACACAGTTAAGGCCATTTATAAGCCAATAACTAATAGTATGCTGAATGGAGAATGCTGAAAGCTCTGAAAATTTACAGCAAACAAGGTTTCCTACTTTCACTACTTTTATTCACTGTAGTACTGGAAACCCTAGCTAGAATAATCAGACAAGCGAAAGAAATTAAGGACATCAAATTTAAAAAGAAAATAAATTGTCACTGTTTATAGATAACAGGATCTTATATAAAGAAAATCCTAAAACTAATAAAACAAATAAACCTAATATAATAAAACCAAAAACTAATAAATTAATTTTTAAAAGTTATGGGGTAAAATATCAACACACAAATATTAGTAGCTTTGCTATATGCCAATAGTGATTATCCACAATTGAAATGAAGGAAACAAGCCTATTTGTAATAGCTACCAAAAAATAAAATATGTAGAAATGAGTTTGACTTAAGTGATGAAGATCTCTACAAGGAATATTATAAAACATTAATGAAAGAAATTTAAAAAACACATATAAAATTAAAAGACATCTCTTTTTCATTGGGGAATTGATGTTGTTAAAATGGTTATACTGTCCAAAGCAATTTAAAGATTCAACACAATTCCTATCAAGATACCAATGGTATTCTTCACAGAATTAGAAAAAAATTCTGAAATTTGTATAGAACTTCCAAAAAAAAAAAAGAAATTTAAAAATCCAAACACCTAGTCATCTTGAGGAAAAATAATAAAGCAGAAGACATTATACTAAATAACTTGAAAATAACCTATAAAACTCTGTATGTCATAGTCTTTAGGCAGAATTTCTTCATCATCTAGAAAGATTGATCTTTGCTCTGAGGTTCTTCAGTTGATCAACTAAGACCCAGCCACTTCATGAAAGGTAATCTGCTTTATCTAAAATCTACTGATTGAATTGTTAATTACATTAACAAAATGTCTTTAGCAAAAGGCCTTCACAGTCACAGCAACATCTGAACTATCCACTGGTCTTTGGAAAAAAAATAGAAAACCATATCATAAGCAAGTTTACACACAAAATTAACTATTGAAACACCTAACAATTCATTTTCAATATTTTTATGCTTGTTTAATATCTACTGTAATATTCTCTGAGTCATTTAAGAATAACTTACATATATCGTAGTCTTTGATTCCAGAAATATTGTCAAGTGTATTACTAAAAAATAATCTTTAGCATAACCATATACACATATCAACTTTAGTAATCAGAATATCAGTAGCATATATTTATATAATATACTATTCATATTATTATTGCCACAATAACTTGCTTACATTTTCGTTTATCAGAGTATTTGATCCAGTCCAGGAATATGTATTGAATTTCACTGGCATAGATTCCACACCATATTTATAATATATATTTTATGTAACTTTTATCATTTTTGGTGCTTCCTCATGATTATGTTCAAATTATAAATTCTGACAGGGATGCTAATTTATGATGAAAGATATCATATTATTCTCAGGAAATTGGATCTGGAGACACATTCACCACTTACTGATGATATGTTAATCATCCAGGCAAAATATTTATGTATAGTTTCTACTTTTCTCTGTCATGCATATATCATGTTCATCATTAAATTCCATTCTATATTATTAAGTCATTAAATTTGTCCTGAACCAATTTTGACCATAGTATTTAAAATTTTTTCATTAACAAATTTCCTTCTTCCAACTGACACAAGATATTTTATTGTGTTTGTCCTTCTCCCTATATTTTGTTTGTTGACTATTAGAAGGAACTCGTGAGTTTCTACTTTTTCATTGGTCTACATTCTATTACTTTTTTAGCTTTTTTATATTCAAATTATGCTGCTTTGAGATATATGGAATGCTTTCAGGCTCTCTTCTATAGAAAGTGAATGCATTTAACATTGTTCAGAATACTTTCTCAATCTTCTTACATGATAATATGTCTCATTTTATGTACATTGTCCCATTGTCACATTGTATGTACACTGTCCCAGCCCCAAAATCAGTCATTTCAATAAAAACTATAATTACTATTTTGTGGAAAGGAATAATTGTATTATTAGAAATTCAAATATGGAGTCTAGTTTTGTTTATCACTGCTTCATTTTCTTTGTTTTAACTCTATTTTTTGGAAACAGGTATAAACACACACATGTTTATATATAATATATGCATATACATGTACAATTATATGTATACATATATGTATATACACATGTATGCATGTTTTAAAAAATATAAAATCAAACTGATACTATAAATATTAACACATTTTCTTGCAGACTTTTCTCTCATTCTTCTAAATTTCTTTATTATATATTCTACAATGAGAACTATGGCTTCTAAAATATTATTGTGTTTACTAATTTGTTCAGTTTAAAATGTATATTTTTCCAAATTGTTTTTTTCCAAATTCAAATACATGAATAAAAAGTAAAAACCAACTGAAAGTAGTTCATTTGCATTTTCTTTCCTAGAATCTGTTCCACTTAGAACTGAGGCAATGTACTCAATTCTGTGCCCTTGGATGCTTGGATTGGTTATTTTTCTTTTGTCCTTTCAATGTGATTATAAAATTCATTTGGGATTATTGTTTCAGTTTGATTATCAATTCAATCTATATTTTGTTAGATACAGAATATGAATATGATTCAAAAGTCAAAATCTGCAAAATGAAAAATATGGTTGTGATAATACATGGTATCTCTGTCATATATCAGTTTTATCCCTACCTACCACCCATTGTATGTAACTTTTATTCTGTGCTTTTTTTTTAATGAAGATGAGTAGATGTCTCTATGTTTATGACTTTTTATATGCAAAGGTAGTATTTTATATATGTGTTCTAATATATTTTATTAAACAATATTTCTTGAAATCACTGCCTATCAGTTCATAGAGAGCTTCTTCATCGTTTCATAACTGAATAGTACTATATTTTATGTAGGTGTGATAAACTGAAAAAAAAGTGATCAATTTCTTAAATCTGGAATGTTAGATAGTTTCTGATATTTTTCTATTACAAAACATTTATCTTCATAAAAAATAAGCTGCTTATTATAATTTTGCATTGTACCTATGTCCTTTTTCAGGAGTTCTTAGAAAAGGCGATAATGAATCAAAGGATATAGTGATGTAATTTTGTTATATATTGTTACATTTTTCTTAGCAGGAACTGTACCATTGTGTATTTGCACCAGCAATATGTGAGAGTCTTATAAGAGCTGTAACCCAAACTCAATAAAGTATGATTATTGATTTAAAGTAACCAGCTTCCGGTACATTACTTTCATTGGTGGGAGAAATGAAACTATGAACCTGAGTTAAAATATTTTTAAAGCAAAGCTTAGTTTTTAAAGTAGGGAAGAACAGAATAAAAGGTATGCTGTTTCCTGCTGCCTCAGCTCTTGCACCCTCCCTTCATGCCAGGGACAAAGAACTGTAGTGAAACATCAGGCTGTTGTAAATAGGGGTGAGGAAATCTAAACAATAAGAATTGCCCTACAGGGTCATATTCCACCCTCTACAGAATACAGAATTTTATTAAATTAAGGAATTAGCCATCATTATATTGCCCTAATATTTGGAAGAAGAAACTAGAACATTTATATGTTTAACATACAGAATTTCTGGTATTCAATAAAATCATTGATTTTGATATATCATAAAAAAGTCATTTAAGTTTGAAATAAGTTTTGAAAATGAGACAATAGAAATAGATAAAAATAAGGCCCAACTATTTGAATAGGCAAATAAAATACATATGCAAGAATAAATTAAATGATGAAGAATTTTTCCAGATTGTTGCTGTCTTTAAAATTATAATATTTTAAAATGTAAAACTAAAATATTTGTAAAGAATCATTAAGTGGATTTAATAAAAGATGAGCTGCAGAAGAATAAAGGATTATTGAACTAGACAAATCCATAAGTGAATCCATAGGGTAGGTCAATATTGAAATAAAAAACAAAAATAAAAAATATAATATAGCATTAAAAATAGATGTAACAACAGGGAAAGGCCTAGTATGACAACCATTGAGCTGCTAAGGGGACAATAAAATGTGGGAAGAAAAAGCTAAAAAAAGGGAAGTTGTTTCCAAAAAATGATTAAACACCTTAAGTCACATTTCCTAGAATTTCTGCAAACCCCAAGTGGATAAGTAGTAAAAATCCTACTTCAAAACACACACACACATACACACACACACACAATAAAAAAAAAAAAAACTGCTAAAAATCAAAGAGAAGTTGAAAATCTTAGAAGCTGTCAAAGAAAAACATGTATTATCTCCAAAGGAGTAACCTCAACTCAGGAAAAATTCTCACAACAAAATTATGGAAACCTGAGAACAATGGAATGATGTTATCTAAGTGAAAAAAGGAAATAAAAACATACTTATATTTCTGTACCCAAGGATTTATTCTTCAACATGAAGGTAAAAGAAAATATCAGACAAAACAGCTATTTTCATAGCATAACCTGAAATAAAGCATATCAAAAGAATTACAACTGAGGAAAAATGGTCCAGATGAAGCCCAAAAAGTACAGAAAGGAATAAGAGAAAAGAAAACAGACAAACGTGAATAAATAATGATAAACAAAGGTAAAAAATTTCCAGTATTTTTGTAACTTTAAACTGATTTGTAACAATAACTGAAATGGGAAGAATTAAATATAATTAAATATTCTGTTTTTATCACTATTAGTAAAAACAAAATTTACATTAAAAAACTAAAAATAAAAGTTAAAAGTCTTAGTCTTTAGAATAACTAATGAGCTAATAGGAAAATAATGTATCCATATTCAAAGAGTATAAGGGGAAATAATTTTATTTATTATGTTAAAACTTTTAGGGTAGGTAAGAAATAAATATGCATATAATATAAATAAATTTATCTAACCAAAAATAATGAGTGTATAAAGTAAACCATATGCAAGTAAGCCTTTCATAAAAATAAACACCAGAAGCATAAAATTAATTGTATTGGATGCTAAAAAGTATAGGAACAAAAGTATGATTACAATATTATTTTTGAAGAAAAGAATGAATAAGAGCATTAAGTATACCATAGGAATCCTCATATCCTCTTCTTTTTTATAAATTGATTTTTAAAAAAAAATAACTGACAGCAGAATGCATTACAATCCTTTTGTTTGTTTGTTTTAATTAGTTACACATGACAATATAATGATCTTGACATATCATACATTTGAATCAGGTGGGATATAATTTCTCATTTTTCTGAGTATATAGGTTGCAGAATAACATTGGTCATGCATTCACATATATACATACCGTAATAATAATGTCTGTTTCATTCTACTATCCTTCCTTATTACACATATACAGCACAATTTTTCATATCTCTGGTTGTATATAAAGTATGTTGACACCAATTCTTATCTTTATACGTGTACTTTGGATGATGATGTCTATCACAATCCACCATTCTTGCTAACCCCCTGCTCCCTCCCTATCCCTCCCACCCCTCTGCCTTATTTAGAGTTGTATATTCCTCCCTTGGCCCCCCTCCCTACCTCACTATAAATCAGCCTCTTTATATCAGAGAAAACATTTGGCTTTTTTTTTTTTTTTTTGGATTGGCTAACTTCACTTAGCATTATCTTCTCCAACACCATCCATTTACCTGCAAATGCCATGATTTTATTCTCTTTTATTACTGAGTAAAATTTCATTGTGTATATATGCCACATTTTTTTTTATCCATTTATCTACTGAAGGACACTTAAGTTGGCTCCACAGTTTAGCTATTGTGAATTGTGCTGCTATAAACATTGATGTGTCTGTGTCCCTGTAGTATGCTGATTTTAAGTCCTTTGGGTACAGACGAAGGAGAGGGATAGCTGGGTCAAATGTTAAAACATTTGATTCCAAGGAATCTCCATATTGCTTTCCATATTCGCTGCACTAATTTGCAGTCCCATTGGCAATGTATAAGTATACCTTTTTCCTCACATCCTCACCAACACTTATAGTTGTTCTTCATAATAGCTGCCATTCTGACTGGAGTGAGATGATATCTTAGAGTAGTTTCGATTCTTCATTTCTCTAATTGCTAGAGATGATAAACTTTTCTTCATATATTTGTTGATTGATTGTATATTCTCTTCAGTTAAGTGTCTGTTTAGGTACTTGGTCCATTTATTGATTATTTGTTTTTTTGGTGTTTAACTTTTTGGTTTCTTTATATACCCTAGAGATTAGTGCTCTATCTGATGTGTGAGGGGTAAAAATTTGCTCCCATGATGTAGGCTCTCTATTCACCTCACTGATTTTTTTCTTTTCTGAGAAGAAACTTTTTAGTTTGAATCCATCCCATTTAATGATTCTTGGTTTTAATTCTTTTGCTATAAGAGTCTATAGAAGAAAAATTAGGCCCTAATCATCATGTGGGATTAGGTCATATACTCTTCTTTACAAGGTGAAAAGATGCAGATCTGTGAAGTTTTTGTTTTGTTTGTTTGTTTTTAATGGTGCTGAAGCATAAATCCAGGGTCTCGCACATTCAAGGTAAGTACTCTACCACTGAGCCCTGGACAAATTTTTGTAAGTTTGCATAAATTAGAGAATTGCATAACAAAAATAATTTACTAAATTACTAGTGATGTTATTTATAACTATAAACATCATATACTCATTTATTCTGAAGTTAAATAATACAATTAAATAATTCCAAAATCAAAAACTCATCCTAATTTAAAACTCTTTCTAAAATAATTAAGAACGGTTTATATAGTACAAAAATTCTTTGTCACAAAGGAGGTAATATAATGAAAATACATTCCTTGAAGTATATGGAAACTAAAATATTTCTCTAAAAAACTTACCTGAATGTCATGTAAAATACTGAGATTATGCTAGATTAGGGTTTCACAGTCAGGACATTACTGACATTTGAGGCTGGTAATTCTTTAATGTGGCAGGCTCTCCTGTGCATTGTAGAATGTTTACCTGGATCCCAGGTCTCTCCCAATAAATGTTAATAGCTTTCTCCTAGTCATAAAAAACAAAATATGACTCTAGTCATTGCCAATATTCCCTTGGGGGCAGAAAGCCCCCAGATGAGAACAATTGCACCAGATGATCTATAATCATTTACTACAGTGCTGAGGATAATTATGATTTTTAGTTTCAGGGTTGACTGCCTTAATTGACGGTGTGCTAATTCTCCAGAAGCAAACACATCTTCATTAAAACAGTATATAAATTATGAAACATCCCTGAAAACATATATTGACAAATTTACTTGTTTTAAGAATATGTGTCAGTATGTCATTATAGAAAGAATAAGAAAATATCAAGTTCTTTACCTGTATGTAGGGGTGTAAGAAGAAAGGGGGAATTGAAAGATATAACTACAGGAATTCTTGGGACTTTTCTATTTTTACGCAAAGATCAATTATGACAGACTAGTACAAAATTTGACCTTTATTTGGAAGAAATCTGTCACAGGCTGTCATTGATTACATGAGAAATTATAAACATTCTGTACTAGACAGGAACATTATCAGCATTTACAGAACCCGCACATCTGCCTTGTGAGATTCTGGTCATACTCAACATTGTCCTAAAGCCAGAATCATAAAAAACTTCACTCCTCTGCTTGAAGCAAGAGGAAAATATTTGGATTATAAAAATAAGTTTCCTGAATCATACCATATTCTTATTTTTTCACTGATAATTTTATTCCAAACACAATCTAGGCTAATAGTATAATCTTATTTTATAGAATATATAAATTTATATAACTTATATAAATATAAATAATATAAACTACAATATAATTCATGTCAGATTTATTTAATATATTTATATTATATAACATATTTTATTTTATAAATATGTAGAATACATATAAAATAAACACAATTTTATAAAATGTGTTTACTTTACATAATACAATGAATTTACTGAATATAATTTATATTGTAATTTTTATATAATATACATTCATTAGTTCCTATACTATTACATATAATAGTACAATATTATATATATGTAAACATTTTATCATATATTATTTTCACATGAATATTGACTAATTATTAGACGGCAGGCGTGAAATAGGTTAGTACAAACAAATTCAAGGATCTGAATTTATTTATTGGGAGATATAGGCAAGGAAATAAATTGTCACATATTATAAAATATTGAAAAATATAAATGAAGTATTTTTCCAAGAACTAATTCAGGATGATGTTTAACGATTTGTTTTTCATAAAATGGGAATTATAAAATGGGAATTACAAAATCAAGACTTTTCAATAGTGGGTGGAATATATCAGTCTCTTCAAATGATACTGAGAGTAAATGAGATATTCATGGAAAGGATAAAAGTTATTGAGGAAAAGATACCTTTAAAGATTATCTTTAATGAAGACGAGCTTGGGGTAAAAAGCTATACTGTATAATTTTCATCCTGCTGTTTATCAAGCATATCTATGAGTGAGAGAAGCAGAATTAGGCAAAAGATAATGGAACTGCAATGCATGTAAAGCATGGGACTTGGCTGATGGCACATCAGTGGTATCCTAAATTGAGGCAAGAAAATGGGGCTGTTGTACATCTGACTGGAGCAATATCTGGTAATAACCTGGCCCTGTAACTGTAACAGAATCTGCTCCTTTTGATCATGGGATATTCCATTGGAATCTCATCCATGAGCTGTCTGCCGTCATCAATACAGACAGATAAAGAGTATCAAGCAGTTTGGTTTCAAAGGAGGATCTGAAATTCATTGACAACATCCAATACAGTCCACTCCTGACTCATTAGAATTCATTAGCTTTATACAGTATATTCACTCAACTTGGTAACAGACTTTCCAAGATTCTGGTTCATATGTTTTCTGGGTGATTTTTAAGAGGAAGGTTAATTAGATAAAAAGTCCACATAACCACAACTGATTTCCCAACTACAATCATTGTTCATTATTTGCTCCTTCTACTGTATGTTTTACATTCCCATCACTGTTAGCAAGAATTTCTGCTGATCTAGATGATGGTGAGATGACCCAGATTCTCATACTAGAAATATCTGAGCCCTTTGACTCTTCATGTCCCTTTTAGGTCACTGATGTTGCACTTGCTTACTTGCCATGGAAATTGGTTTGTAGGTAAATCAAAGAGATGTCCCAGAGGATTAATATAGTGGCAAACTCTTTCTTCCCTGCCCCCATTACTTATTAAAATCCTACCTGGTTCTGATGATCAAGATCAATTAACCTTGACAGCATTACTTACTTTAATTAACTTTAGGATCTTTACACAAAGAGTCCAAAAGGACCTTGTGGCAAGCCACAGGTTAAGTTTATTCAGAACCCTGCAAGCATTTAAGCTTAAAAAAAAATCACATTTAGAACTTCAGTTTCAGAATCAGATTGCATAAATTATCCAGGTGAGACACTGAGAGTGAGGCTAATAAGACCAGTTCTTTTTTATTTTATTTTCATTTTATTTTTGTGATACTGGGGAATGAACCCAGGGACATTCTGCTACTGAACTATATCTCCAGCCTTTTTATGTTTTGAAACAGGGTCTCACTAAGCTTCTGAGACTGGCATTGAACTCAGGTTCCTTCAGCCTCAGCCTCCAGAGTCACTCAGATTACATGCATGTTGAGATGACCCAGATTCTCATATTAGAAATACCTGAGCCCTTTGACTCTTCATGTCCCTCTTAGGTCACTGATGTTGCACTTGCTTACTTGCCATGGAAATTGGTTTGTAGGGGAATCAAAGAGATGTCCCAGAGGATTAATATAGTGGCAAACTCTATGTCTGGCTAATAAGTTAGTTCTTATGGTTGTCAAATGGTTTCAGATACAGGTAGTCCAAAAATTAAATACAGCACCATATAAAAGCCACCTTCCTCGTAACTCCTTCTACTTGCCTTTTTACTAAATCTCCTTCTTCCCAGAATTTTAATATTTCTGCTTCTCAAGTCCTGAGGAATCAGCAAAGGCATTGACCATTGCCCATGATATAGTCTTATATTTAATGACATTCCCCAGTTCTCAAAGTCTGAGTGAATTTGGCTGCTCCGGTGATACCTTTCACAGTAACCCATTCTATCCTGGTCTACACTGTTAAACATTTTAATAATGGTAATCCACAAGTCCATCAATAGATATTGTACTTGATATTTTACCAGTGATGAGGGCTTCAGTTTGAGCTCACCTGCAAGCGATCCAGATCCAGGATGTCATTTTTCCAGTCTACTTCCTAGAATTAGTTTAGAAAAATACTACCAACTCTAAAATTTCAGGATCTCTGAAGAACAAATTCTAAGATGTAGATACACAGAGTATATTTGGGACTGTTCTCAGGAAAAAAAAAAAAAAACTAAAAGGATAGTAAGATTGGGAAAAGGGGGATGTTGAACTGTGATGCAATTACAATAAATGTTTCAGGAAATCCCATGAGGAAGACCTTCATGGATGTCCCTAATTTAGATATTTACCAGTTATTACATGCATTTTATACCATTGCTCAGTTATAAAAAGCCAGTAACCTAGAGAGCACATATTGCCATATGATCAATGTCCTAGGACTGCCATAACAAACTGCCATAAATTTGGTGTCTGTAAAAAAGTAGAAAATCATTCTCCCAGAATATTTTCCATCACTCTCTTTCCTAACTTTTAGCAGCTGCTGACAATTCTTGGCATTCCTTGGCTTATAGACTTTCTTATCCAATCTCTGTTACCCCCAATCTCTGATATGTCTTTCTTTTCTGTTTCTGTTTTTTTTTCTTTTTCTGTTACTTATTAATAGCGCTGATCATTTAATTTAGAGCGCAACTTAATCCAGGATACCTCATCTCTGTATCTTTGATTTAATGGCATCTTACCAGACTCTTACTCCTCCAAATGTTAAATTCTTGGTCTGACTGCACAAATCTTCCATAGGCTGTGCACAATTTAATCCAGCATACCTTAAATGTAATGGTTTTCTGATTGCAGAATACATAAGAATCTATTAGTTTGCTCATTTCAAGTGCAGAATCCCATACACTGAGAATTTGTTTCTGGATGTCTGATCATTTACTGCAATTTTCTCTTCAAAAACAACATAGTCTTGAAAATATAGACAGTTTTATAAGTGTGAGGTAATTACCTTTGTTCCTCTTGTATTAGATTTCAGGACTGCCAACTACACAGGCAGTTTTTGTTTTGATGTGTGATTGGTGGATAGTAACACTTAGAATACTGCATATTCTTCTACCACAACATACAGACCACATTCACCAAGGAAGGATTAGCTGCTTTAACAAACAAGCTAAAGGAAACTATGATGCTTCTTGTGGTAAACATTGTCTTTAGATTATCAAATACTTGTTTTAGATGGTAATATTATTTTTAATGCCAATGGAAAATTTCTTGGCAAGTGGTACCCCAATGACTGATTAAACAGACTTCCAGCTTTCTAAATATTCACATTAAAGATAACAGAGTGTCTTTTGGATTAAGTCAGTGACACTAAAGCATTGAATATAATATTTCAAAGAAATTATGTGACTTTTTGTTGTATTTTTAACATATTAAATAGAATATAACACACCAATTTACAAAATCGGGAGATTTTATTCTGATTTTTAGTGGGAACCTTATGATAATTTATGACAGAAACTATTTTTTTGGCTTAATATCCACTCTGCCTATTCTTTCGTTTATCAGAATTCTGATCAAAATTTCTAGGCCAAAACTACAAATTATAATGAAATTGAGTTTAGCCTGACAACTGTTTTTGGGTTTGTTTGTTTGTCACTGTCACAAAAATACCTGACAAGAGCAACTTAGAGTAGAAAAATTTTATTTGGAGTTCATGGTTTCAAGATGTCTCAGTCCATAGACAGCTGTCTCCATTGCTGTTGGCTCATATCTACCAGTAATGGCCTGCCTCAGACCTCTTAGGTTTTTATCATTTATAACCCAATATAATACTAGCTCATTCAATAATATATTAAAACACACCTTGAATGGTATAGAGCAAAAAATAAATGGGCTCCATATTTAAAGAACACTTAAAAGTAGACGTATGGAATTTTCCTTCTCTTCCTAGAATTCTTAGCGATCCTTAGTTGATATAGTGATATTAGAAAGAAAAAGAAGATAAACAAAGAAATTTATCAGCACAAGAACCAGAGTCAAGAATAGTCTCTTTCTAGTACTTTTGACAACTAATGTAGATTTCATTACGTATTCAGTCTAACCTAAATTGCTTATCCACATTTAGTATTTATAAACTTTTCTCTAGGACATATTTAGGCCTACTTTTCAAAAACTTGAGTTATTTTATGCAGTTTTTTAAAAAATGTATATAGTCTAATATTATATATTAGTCTGATTTTGGCATATGAAAATTGTTAGGTTTTTTAAATTGTGTGACTTCTTATGTAAAAAGTCTCATTTACAGTCTTATCTTTACAAGACATATACATGTGTATTTTTATATGTTCTTCCTATATCCTTGACTAGCCTTACTACAATTAACTGATTACCTGCATTATCTAAGTGTTATAACTTATCACATACATTCTCTAATTATATGTTAATTATAGATATCAATAGTTATGAAAAAATGTGTGTAAAGAATATTTTTGGCTAATGATCTTTTTTTTTTTTTTTTTCAAAAAATACTGAGGACTGAACCCTGAGCCTCATGAGTGTTGATTAATACTCTACCACTCAGCAACACTCAGCCCAACATTTTCTCATTCTGGTAATTTTTTGTTTATCCTCACTTTTGCACTTCACAATTAAATGCTAGTCATTGTTTTTGTGAAACTTTGCAGATAAAACCTTGGACAAAATCACTTGGATATAAACTGGATGTATTAAAATGCCTCTCAGAGACATATTCAACAATATTCAAGAAAGCCTAGCATTTTTTTCTTTTTTGTTAACATCTGGAATCATTTTGACATAATTATAAAGACATGGAATATAATTTGCTTTAATTCATTTCCTAAAGCCAAGTATTTCAATTTCAAGAAATAGGTGCAAGAAGAAGAAAATAATGTTTGATTTGGTGTAATAAGAGCACACACAAATCCTGGGAGATCTGAAATACAGTTGATGCATAGATTGAGTATGTGCTTATGAATGTATAAGAGAATTTAAAAAAATATTTTAAAGTCCACAAGACAGTAAATGTGAACACATTTTGAGGTAACACTTAAGAAAAGCAAAAGGAAAAAAATATTCACTAATAGTGACTTCTATTCCTTATAGTTTCTCATATTTTATTACAAAAGTGACTTTGAAATGATAAAATTCACAGAAAAGAACAGGGTGAATGTAACTCCGTTCACACATGGTGGAAGAAATAGACAGAAAATCATTTCATGTCTTTTGGAACACCACAGGGATCAAGGGTGAGTCAGTTGCTTACACATACAGGATTCAGAGAAGTTTTCCAGCCCACTGTTCAATAAACATGAAAGACATTTTGAAAATTCTATAAGAAGTAGTTGAGATGCCATACACCAAAGGAATCCCAGCCTTGATAAGGGATACTAGAGCTGATTGTGGACATGTGGTCATCAACTATGGAATCAAGGTCAGGCTAAGTCTCATAACCCCAACACCAAACTACCTGGTAGTACTGGCCACCAGGTCAATAATGAGGACAATTTAAAAATATTTCCATTGATGTCAAGGTTATATATAAGCTCTCTATAAGCCTTGGCTTCACCCTGGAAAAAGTCAAGAATAAGATAAATTTGTGAAGATTCGACTTCAATATCTACCAAGAAACACTATGATTTAAACTAACAGTTACTAAGAACTTTGAATTTGGCAAAAATGAGTCCAGTAATTTCATAAGGAATTGAAGGCTTGAGGGTCAAGTTGAGATCAGTTATGGAAATAACTTGTAGTGTTATGAAGGCAGGAAATTTAAACCTAAAGATGCCAAGTTTGCAGTTCTTTATGTGTATGATTTTTTTTTTCAATTTTATTTTTTAGGAAGAATAGAATATTTTAATGAAACAGTAGTTTAGTCTGATGATCTAGATTTAAATTCTAGTTTAAATGCTTACTAGGCATAATTATCTGGGATGTGTAGGGACATTATGGAAATATTTATTTCCCACAAAATTCACACATTGAAATCCCACCATTCACAGAGATGGTATTGGGAGTAGGGCCTTTGAGAGATATTCAGATCCTGAGGTACAGCCTTCATAATTCATCAATAGGATGATGTCTGTATGAAAAGAGACAAAGGAAGCCTACTCCCTCTCTGCTCCTGAACATATGAAGATTATTAGGAGAAAGAGACCATCTGCAAACCTGGTAGAGAACCTTTTCAGAACCAGAATTTCTGTAGTTTTTGTTGAACTCCCCAGTCTCCATAAATGAGAGAAGTAAATGTTGTTTGAACCACTCAGTTTATGGTATTCTGTTTCAGCAGCTCAAACTCCCTCTCCCTCCCTCTCTCTCTCTCTCTCTCTCTCTCTCTCTCTCTCTCTCTCTCTCTCTCTTCTCTCTCTCTCTGTGTATGTATATTTGTGTGTGTGTGTGTGTGTGTGTGTGTGTGTGTGTATATATATATATATACCACATATATATGTGTACTATATGTAATTTTTCTTCTGACAGAAATATTTTGATACTTTGCTTAATTGTCCCATTTCTGATTATTGGCCAAAACTATATATTTTCTATGTATAAAAATAAGCACTGCATCATTAAGTATACATTTCCATCTTCACCACAGTTAAGATATCCTGTTTTATGCTGATATATAAGCTTGTAATTTTAATTTTTTTTATTAAATTTAGTTCAGTATCTGAAAATTACAGTTTACTATTCATATCCATGGGTGCTGCATTTGTGGACTATCTATCACAGATTAAAAAATATTTGGGGAAAGTAATTTATACTAATCTCAATATAGTCTAGTATTTTCCTGTCATTATTCCCAAAATGATATAGTATAACAACTACCTTACATGACATTTACGTTGTATTAGGTATTATAGGCAATCTGGGGATTATTTTAATGTGTGCAGTTTGTGTGCAAATAAGACTACACCTACTTGGCAGTATTTACCATTCATTGGTGAATACTAAGAAAGTAGGACCATCAGATATGTGTTCATCCCCAGAATCTACCATGGTAAATAGCATGCACACAATTCATAATCATTAAGCTCAGGTTGAATAATGAGTTATCACATGATAGTAAGCACTGAATATCTGATTAACTTCAATTTTTCTTTGCTTGTTCCTGATTCTTCAGAGAAACAGGAACTTGATTATGCTGAACATTCACCATAGTTACTATAAAACATCAGTGGATTAAATTGCCCAAACTACTTTTCCAAGTCAAATATGATCAATGTCACAGCTCATTTATGTGTTAATATGTATTTGTTTAAATACCTGTAGTTTTAATTTACCATGAGTTTAGGCCCAAATATATGTTGATCATAATAGAAAAATTATAGAATATTTTCATCTGTATAAATATAATTGTATATCTGCTGATCACAGATAATTTTCCAATATAAAATAAATTGAAAACATAAAAAGAAAACATAAAAAAACACCTCTTCTATCACCATTTAGATATACTCATGCCTTTAAAATAAGCTAGGTAAAAATCTGTGTTTAATTAAGCTTTGTAGGTTAAGCTTTTTGTTCACTTGTTGTATAGATTTTGACATGCATATACAATGACTGTGAATTTTAATTTATATATCAGCATATTATGAACTGAACACTTTTCCTAGAGACAGTGACTTTCAGAAGGGCTAAGATGAAAGAGTTAAAACATACAATTCTACCCTGACAAATCTATACATCGTGTATTATTAAAAAAAATAAGCCTTTAGTGTTTCTCATGATTTCTTTTAGATTAGATGAAAAGCCAAAAGCAACAGGGCTCTTCATCAAAATGGAAGACTGGGATGCAGTATGTCAGAACATAGTTAAAATTTAAATTGCCCTTGATAAAGTTTTTGTACTTTCACTCTTTTTTTTTTTTTTGCTAATAGGAAGTTTAATTTAATAAAATTGTCAAAATTTTACAAAGTACAATCTTCTTTAAATTTTAAGTGGTTAGTCATTTAACTTGTAAATTTTTATGAAAATCTTATAGTTAAATTGCTTTTTAAAATGGGCTTAAAATAGCAATTTTGAAAAAGTTGATTATATTAGTAAAATATTCACATTATAAAATGCATAAAGGTATATTTAAGAATTAAATACACCCAATGAGCTATATTCAGTGACCACAGCTAAGTGGCTTTTCATGAATTTCCCTCTTTTTGTACACAATTTTTCATGTGTCAGAGTACTTTGCATATGTAATTTGATATCTTCATTTTTCTCTAAGTATAAGATTGTGAACTTTTTTAGGCGGGTACTGGGGATTGAACTCAGGGGCATTGGACCACTGAGCCACATCCCCAGCCCTATTTTGTATATTTTAGAGACAGGGTCTTACTGAGTTGCTTAATGCTTCACTATTACTGAGGGTGGCTTTGAACTCGCGATCTTCCCTTCTCAGCCTCGTGACCTGCTGGTATTACAGGCATGCGCCACTGTTCCCAGCATGAATATTTGTAATACTTCTAATATTTTTGTACACATTTCAAAAAGTTTCTCTGATTCTATTTATGAACAAGTCACAACAAACTACATCAACAAACCAATAATCTATAGTTGTGCATTTCTATGATCTTCATTTTGTCTCACTAATTTGGCTAACCTAAATAATGTTTCAGTGAATATTTTGATGTCAATGGGCAATGTGAAGGACCATTAGTTTTAAAATAATTAAACAACTCGGAGAAATATGAAGTTTACTGTGGACTAAACATCTTGTATTTTTATTTTATAGCATTGTCTCTTAATTTAAAGAAAATACCCTTAGAAAAATGCAAGGGATGTCTAAGAACAGTATTGAGACAGGAAGATAGATCTCCCATAGGCAGTCAGGATAAGGGCCTTGAGGAAGAACAGGAGGGGAGAGGGACATCATGTCAACCTGAAAGGAAACATTGGGTCTTAAAGAAATCCTGTGACTTGTCTCCCCCTGCCGGTGTTCACCAAGTGACTTCTTCAGTATTAAAATACCTCTTTTTCGTTCTTTGTAATGCATGCCCTTATGCCTAAGCAGACTCCTACCAGAAGTGCTTCCTGTTTTTAATATATGTGTCAAAACCCACCAGATGTAGGGGATTGAAATTATGCACTCCAATTGGCTTATTAAACTGGGAGCTTGAAGGGCTCTATTGGCCCATGCTGGTATCCCTCATCCCACCTATCACCTTCACTGGTCCATCAGATATGCCATTAAAACTCCTAGACAAATGATACCAGTTGGCATCCCTCTCTTGGGATCCCTCCCCTTTGTGAACTCTGCTTTCTTTCTAGTACTCTGATCAGTTCTGTTACTTTACTTTCACCCTGTGTCTGTGGATTTCATTCCTCAAACTCAAGAAGCAAAGAACCTGAATGCCTAACTCTGTGTTACAGTTATCTACTTCAATGCAATTTTAATCTCACGAAGCAGACTAAAGAAAGACCTTATCTTATTTTGGTAAGGGTAAAACAGTTGGGTGTTTGAGTAAACACAAAAGTGGGAAAACCTGGCAATTTTACATAAATCCTAAACTGAAAGACCAAGATACAGGGGAGAAAGAAGAGCACTACCAGATACACAATATGTTCTTTGAAGACTATTAAGCAAAAGGAAGATTTTCTTTAGAGGTTACCACATTCCTCAGAGAATATCAGATTAGTTTCAGAGTGTTCTAGTGTTGAAATATAAAAAGCATGCTTCATACTTCCTCAAAGACAAAAATGTTATAGGTTTGCATTATGAATGAACTATTAGCTAATTTATTTGCCACTTGATTATGTGGGAAAATGTTTTTCCTTTCTTTCCCACAAATATAACAGACTGACTTTTTTAATGTGTCAGATATTGATTTTCTTAGAGATAGTAGAGGTTATACTACTATTCCATAAAAGGTAGAAAGGCAAAAATTTACATCTTCTCTCTGATTCTCTTATTCTCTCATGTAAATGCAAGAAAGTATCATTACCACTCTCTTGAGTTCTAGTAGTCCCCTCGGTTTACTCATTTCTCCCACACCATTGGCTGACATTGGTAACCCATCAATAATTAGATCAAATAGGAGCAAGATAGGTTGAAACCTAAGCCTTATGACTCAACCCCAAATTTTGCTAAATTAACCTGAGATAGAAAAAGGTACCCAGCAATTATTCTTTTTCTTTCTTTCTTTCTTTTTCTTTTCTTTTCTTTTTTTTTTTTTTTACTGTCTATTTTCCTTTGTAATTAACTATGTGAAAATCTTCAAATTTGAGTAGTGGATTACAAGGACACAAATTGTACATTTTTTGAAGCATCACCATAGTATAAGAGCAAAATCATAATTTTGTTAACACTTTACTAAATATATCTAACAATTAAAATAAACTAATTAATGTATATGTTATTTGTTTTTATTAGTATAATTATAAACTGTTTTCTAAGTAGCAAACAATAAAAGTGTTACTTTTTTCATCTTTTTTTCTTTTTATTGTTTCTTTTTAGTTATACATAACATTAGGATTAATTTTGACAGAGTTATAATAGCATGAAATATAATTTGTTCTAAATTAAGTCCCCAGTACTTCCCCTTTCCCTCCCCTTCTCCTTCCTCTTGTTCTATCCCCTCTACTTTACTGCTCTTTCTGCTATTTACATATAGTTTTTTTTATTAGTGTCTTGTGGATATACATGATAATGACATTCACTGTGGGATATTTATATATACATAGGAAACTTAGGTCAGATTTATTCTACTGTTCTTTCCTTATTCCATCTCTTCTCCCTTCCCTTCAATCCTGACAGTCAACTCTATTGAACTTTTTTGTATTTTTTAACCATTCCACCTTACTTTGGATTAGCCTTCACAAATCAGTAAAAACATTTGACCTTTGAATTTTTGAGAACTGTTTTTTTTTTTTCCAATTAGCCTAATAGTCTCAAATTCCATTCACTTATTAGCAAATACCACAATGCCATTCTTTGTTATGGCAGAGTGATACTTTATTGTGTAAATATACCACACTTTCTTATTTATTTATTGAAGTGCATTTAGGTGGGTTCAATAGCTTGACTATTGTGAATTATGTTGCTATAAACATTGATGTGATAGCATCACTGTAATATCTTGATTTTAAGCCATTTGGATATATACAAAGAATGGGAGAGCTGGGTCATATGGTGGTTCCATTCCTAGTTTATTGATGAATCTCCATACTCTTTTCTAGAGTAGTTGCACTAATTTACAGTACCAAAAATATATGAGTGTACCTTTTTCCTCACATGTCTCCCAACATTTATATTTACTTGTATTCTTAACAATTGTCATTCTGACTGGAGTGCAATGAAATGTCTGTAGTTTAAATTTTCATTTCCCTAATTGCTAGAGATGCTAAGCATTTTTTTCAAATATTTGTTGACCATTAGTATTTATTCTTTTGAGAAGTATCTGTTTCATTATTTTGTCATTTATTGAATTGTGTGTGTATGTGTATGTGTGTGTGTGTGAGAAAGAGAGAGAGAGAGAAAGAGAGAGAGAGATTATATAAGTTCTAGAAATTATATGCAGAAGAATGAAATTTAACACCTCTTTCCTGCATAAAAGTGAACTCAAAGTGGATCAATGACCTAGAACTTAGACCTGAAACCCTGTAACACCTAAAATAAAATGTAGGCTCAATACTACAACATGTTGACACAGGGAACCAACTTCCTTAAAAGACTCCTAAAGTGCAAGAAATAAAATTAAAAATCAATAAGTAGAATGATATAATTGTTATGTGAAAACAAAGACCTAAGAACCTAAAACCTTATAAAATGTTAGAAGCCAGGCTTTTGTTAAAGTCATGTGCATATCTTCTCTTTTTTCTGGTTAATTTTCTTCTAAAACCAATCTTACACACTAAAAATTTTTAAAAATTGTTATATGATGTGTATAGAGCCTAATTTCATGAAGAGGTACCACCCTCAGAAAGTGTATATACACACATACATGGATGTATGTATACTCAAACAAATAAAGATGCATATGTATCCACACTTGCACACATATACAAAATACTTCTCTTTACTGAATCTCTTTATCATCATAATACCTCAGTGCTTTCCTGAATGAGTCTTTCCTTAAGTGTTTATATCTATCTATCTATAATTAGAAAGAAGATAGGTGAAGAATTGAGTATATTCAGTGCTATTATTATAAAAATAATTTAAAATTTTACATGGCTGCATGAGCCTAAATTATATTTTGAATGATATACAAAGAGCTAGCAGAAGTGCAGTCATAGAGTTGAGAAATTAATTGGTTACAATTATAAGAGTAAAGAGGACTTTAATTTTTGTACTTTTTGTGTTGTATAGTTCACATATATGTTATTTATTGAAATAAAATTAAATAACTTTTTTAAGTTCTGTATTTTGATGTAAAAGATATGAATTAAATACATACATCATTTACGTTATAATAATATTGAGGATAGCACTTAATTTTTCTAAATCTCTTTCCATTGTTGTAAAAGAGTTAAAATAACCCTGATAATTTTATATGTCTTCTGAAGGTAAATTAATATTTTATTCTGTAGTGCTTTGGTTTTAGTAAATTTATCTTTGTTTTGCTAAATAAAAATGTGTAAGCAGTTAGTTATATCATAAAAGAGAAAACTTAAAATTAGTGAATTTGAAGACTTTATCATTTTAAGCAAATTTACCTGAACTTAGTTCCATAAACCCTTATGACTATTTTACTTAGTATAAACTAAACTTAAAGGATATATTGCCTCACTCTCCTCAGGCTTTTTTTCATTCAACTATTCTTGATAAAGATATAAATGTATTAAGTGTTTCTGCTCCTAAATATGGAGAGGTGCAAGACACATCCTGTACGTGTGGACACATGTGGGCCTGTGATACTCATGGTCAGCAGATAAGTCAGCAAAAAGTTTACACAGTGATAAGAGTGCTTCTGTCATTTGGATGAGCAATGTGGTTTTGAGTCACAATTATGGAAGTGGTGAACCTTCTTCTTCTAACAATTGGTTAAAATTTTAAGTTGCAAACACCTGGAAAGTCAGCTGATAAAAGGAGCAGATAACTTTAGAGAAATAAGAAACTTTTGTTTCATTGTTGTCAACTATCCTCTGTAAGAATTTGGCATTCCCATTAGTTGAAAATATATGTTGAAAATGCCATTTACTATCAAGGTAATATGAAAATTTCTACTTAAGTGATATGTATGGAATAAAATATAATTCTTTAATAATGTATACACACGTATAATTTTAAAAACCAAAGAAAATAACCAAACTAGAGCCAGGCACGGTGGTGCACACCAGTAATCCCAGCAGTTTAGGAGGCTGAGAGAGGAGGATTGGCAAAATTACCAGTACAAGAATATGCTGACATCCTTTGAAAAAAAAAAAAAAAAAGTATTTTTAACCTAGAATTTAACTAGGCTAATATGCTGCTATTTTATTTATTTTGAAATAGTATCTTTATTTAACTCATTTATTTTTCTTTCTATTTCATTTTCCTTTTATATCTTGCTCCATACAAGATATAAAAAAAATGTATTTAAAAAGGATATAAGCCAGATTCTAAAGGTTTCAGAAAGATTAAAGTAAGATAAAGGTCCAAAGGAGAAATTTGAGCCAATAAATTACAAAGACATGGGTGATCTTTGGCAAAACAGTTTTAGTTACCAGGACACAGTGATGTGTGTGGGAATGAAAGGAAGTTAAGCAATGGCAATTGTGACTATAGATTTTCTTCTGGGATAAGTCCAAAAAATGAAAGGGAAGGAGTAGTTCAATATTGTTTTTGTTTTTATTTAGAGGAGACAATAATATGTGTGTAGCCTGTAGGACAGCCAGTAAGTAGAAAGCATAGAAAGCATTAATTTGAACATGCAGATAAGAGATAAAATAAGGACAAATCATTTTTCAGAGAACATTGAAGGATGTTATGTCATTGGGTGTTAAGGAAGATTGTGGTTAAAGTGCAACAACATGGAGGTGACCTTTAAGGGATAGACATATTCAAGACTTAAGGTCTCAAATAATTTTGATTTGCAAATACAATACGTGTAAACAAACAAGGCAGCTGCGGAAATAGGAGGTTGTGATAAGAGTTTGTAACAGTAGTGTTTAAGATTTCAAGATGGAATCATGTGAGGTAGTAAGGAACAAATTATGAGCATGATAATGAGTTAGCAGAAGTATAATAAAGGTTATTAAAATTAAGAACATCACATAATATTAAGGCAATATTTAAAGTCAGTTAGCAAATATAACTGTTCACTCTTTGCTAAATGTCTATGCTCTGATTAATGGGCCTTCCTTTGATATTACCCATGATATCTGAGGTTGAGATAAAAGAAAGACTGGAAGTCACATACCAATGTTCTTAATAATTTGTGTGATTTTAAAATAGCACTTGTGGGGAAGAAATTTCAAAACACAGAAATTTGTATGAAGGTTGACAGGAATTCCTTACATAAAATAAATAAATTAAAATTTAAAATAAGTAAGGAACAAGACCAGAAGGTACATTATACCACTGCTATTCAACAACTACTGAAAGTTCTCGCCAGGCCAATTAGACAATAAAAATAAAAATGTCCAAACAGGAAAAGAAGTAATTCTATTTCTATTTACAGATGTTATGATCCTATATGTAGAAAATTCCAAGAAAAAAAAAATTCACAGGAAAGCAACTAAAACTAAGAAACTAATTTAGCAAGTTGTTAAGTACAAGGTCAATGTACAAAAATCGACTATGTTTCAATATATTAGCAATAAACAATGTTAAAGAAGAAAATTAAGAAAGCCATTGCATTATAAATCAAATCTAAAAGAGTAAAGCACATTGGAATAAATTAATCCAGAAGATGAAACACTTATATGCTACAAACACATCGTTGAAAGAACTCAAAGATCTGCATAAATGGAAAGATCCCAGAATTCATGAATAGACTTAATAAAAACCACTCACAGTAATCTTCACTTTCAATGCAAACTCTGTGAAATCTTCAGATGTCTTTATATAGAAACTGAAGTTCCCATCTTCAAATTTATTTGGATTTGCAAATTACTAAATAGAAAATCAGAGTTGAAACATCACAATATTATAGGATTCACACTTCCCTATTTTGTTATTTATTTATTTATAATTGGTACCAGGGATTTAACCCAGGGTAACCACTGGGTCACATTCCTGGCTTTTTTTTTTTTTTTTTTTTTTTTTTTTTGAGACAAAGTCTCCCTAAGTTGCTTAGGGACTCACTAAATTGCTGAATTTGGCTTCGAATTTTTGATCCTCCTTCCTCAGCCTTTCAAGCCACTGGGATTACAGGCAGGCACCACCACACCTGGCACACTTCCCTCTTTTGAAAGTATGGCCAACCTATAGTAATCAAAACCATGAAGTACTGGCATAAGAATAGACATATAGGCCAATGAAATAAAATTGAAAGTCCAGATACATACCCACACATGTGGGCAGTAATTCTTGATAATAATGCCAAGGTCATTCAACAAGAAAAAGAATATTGTTAATTGATTATTCAATCATGCTGATATAACTGGATTTCCACATGCAGAAGAATGAATTTAAAACTTAACTCACATCATATGTGGAAATTATCTCAAAATGGATCCAAACCATAAGAACTTAACCCATAAAATTCTCAGAAAAAAATTTCATGAAAATGTCTACCTATGTTTGTCAATAAATTCTTAGGTATGACCAAAACATAAAGAGCAATATGTTTTTTAAAAGGATAAATTGAAATTCAGCAACATTAAAAATATTCATAAAAAGGACACTATCAATGAAAGGGAAAGATAAACTATTGAATGGAAGAAATATATCTGATCATATATCTGATAAAGTTAATTATATATACTATATATGTGTATATATGTATATAAACATATATATATATATGTTTATACATAATATATCTGCACCTCCAATCTTTAAAAATGGAAAAAATACTTGAATAGAATTATTCAAAGATATATAAATAGCCATAACCACATGAAAAGATTTTGCAAATCATTAGACATTAATAAAATGCAAATAAAAATTTCAATATAATAAACAATCCAGAATGTCTGCTTAGAGTGAGAACAAAAATCTCAATTATTGATGAGCATTTGGAGAAATTAAAATTCTTGTACATTGCTAGTGGGAGTGTAAAATGGAACACCCACTGTAGAAGAGTGTGAAGGTTACACAAAATATTAAACAGAATTGCCATACTTGCAAGTAATTTTACATTCAGTATTTTAAAAAAAGAAGGTAAGCATTATTTACAATAGTCAATCAGTAGAAACTATAAAAGCATTATCAACAGATTAATATATAAACAAAATATGGTGATTATGCACTATGTAGTGTCATTCCGTCATATGAAGAAAAAAAATGACTGAAATGTGCTACAACATGGATGAATCAGGAAAACACGATGTTAAGTGAAATAAGCCTGACACATATTACTTAATTCCATTTATATGAAGTGTCTAGAACAGGCAAATTCATAAATCCAGAAGATTATGGGTTATCAGGTGATGGGGGAAGGAAGACTGAGAAGTCATTGCTACAGAGTTTAGGTTTGAGGTGCTGAAACATTTGGAAGTCAACAGTGGTGACAATTGCACAAGATTATGAATGCAATTAATACAACTGAATTCTATATTTAAGGAAAATTACTATTACTATAATAAAAACCTAAATTTAATGACTTAGTAATTCTAACATAAATTTTGGTGAAAAGGTTAGAATATTTAAGTTAATGGAGGTTCAGAAGTTATTCCCATCCTTAAAGTTATGATTTATATTCCTTAATGATTTCTTATGGATGTACCAAAATTCTTTATGATCATAACAAGTGTAGTTTCTACTGATGAATCATGAAATAGCAGACAAACTCTAAGGTAGCCAGAAATTATTCTATTCTCCCTTCTTTAAACCCTTGTATAATCTTTTCCTCTTGAATAGTACAATCTATGCCTTGAATCTAACCAATGGAATTTGACAGGGCAGAGATGAGACATCACTCCTGTTATTACATTATACTATGAAAGACTCTCCTTCTAACCTGTTTTTATAGAGACTCTCCCTACTGCTAAATGAAATAAGTGTCCATATTGGAGAGAACTACATAACAAAAACCCATGGACAGCCTCCAGGAATTTTGAGGAAGAATGGATCTAAAAAGAAAGTTTCCTCTAAGGACTAAGAATACAGTTAGCAAGAGCTGAGTCGCTTACTCCCACAGTTGCAAAGAAATGCATTCTGTTAACAACTCAAATGGGTTCCCATTTCAGCTCCAGTTTTTTTGTGTGTACACACATACATGTGTACATGCTCATATGTGCATTGGGGATTAAACCTAGGGTCTGGAAAATACTGGCCAAGTGCTTTGCCCCGGAGTTATCCCTTCAGCTCCAAATTTTTTATTTGTGATGAATGATAGCTAAATAGCACCAATTCTCAATAACAAGAAATCTGTAGAGACTACGCTTAGCAAATAATAAACACTGAAGACTCTTGAAAAAAATACACGAATAACTACAAACACCAATAAGTAAATATTTCTTTTAAATCTGTAACCTCAGCTTGAGTGACAAATTTCATATATTATAAAAACAATATTTGAGTAAATACCATTTTGCAGATCCTCTCTGGTGATCTTTTGGTAACTCATTTTGTATTTTTGTATCTGTGATTTCTGTGCCTTTACTGAAATAAAAAAAATGAGTTCAAAAGGTAGAAAATAAGTACAAATGATTCTATAATCATTTCAATAATCACCTAATTTAGCATCTGTTTATTGAATGCATTATAAGATTTTGAATTGAATTTGTTACTGTTTATTTGTCATCTATATGAAAGACACTGAAGAATGACCTAAAGAATGATACTGACATGGTTAGTGGTCTCCAGGAGATTATTGACAGTTCAGTGAACCACATGTACTCCAGAGTTACCTAATTCTCTTCTTGGGTGTGTTGCATTACATATAATGCAGTTCATCAAATATTATAAGGAACATATACATTGTTTCTTAGATTGTAAAACACTTGGGAGAAGAAAATATTGTATTATTTCTTGCCGCAGTCTGGCTGCAGCAAAATAACAGGGGGGTGAGGAACAACTTGTGTAGATCGATACAGCAGGAGTAGGAGCCGTTTATTGTAGGACAGGAGTGGTATTTATACATTCCACACAGCTTATCTTAATTAGCATAAAATAGATACAGCAGTCAACCAATAAGAAATCTCCACACTTAATGGCTCGCTGGCGTTACTTCACAAACCACTCCCTCTGGCATTTTGCCAGGCGCCATCCAGACTTGTTTACAGACTCTAACATTTCTCTGACAAAATGCCAGGCGCCATCCTGACTTGTTTACAGACTAACAATTTCTATTCATGTTGTACATGAACTGTACTGTGTTGCTCAGAAAGGTTACACAATATACATTTGAGAAAGAATAAATACTTCTACTAAACTGTCTAATTAGTGTACTAGTTCAGAACACCCTCTTTCCATATACATTTTGATTCTTATTTTTTAACATAAAATATGTGAAATACTTTCTTAGTAACAATTCAATATTGTAATTTTCCTTCAAAGTGATTTTTGTTTACCTTTCTATTCTTTCCACATTCTTCAATATAAAAACAGAGGAATAAAATCCAAGAAAAAAAGGAAAAGGGATTGATTATAAATGTCTTTCTACTCTAAAATGCAATAGGTAATTAATTCCACTGAAATTTGGTTAACCCCTACTGGCAATCAAGCTAGGCTAAAGAGTTTAATTTATCATTTAATTTTAACAAAGAAGGTTTCATCTGGAGGTGGCCTTTCCCTACAAGTGTACCTGTGAGGGTGTCAGGGCTCCTCACAAAAATGATGGAAGACTAGAGAATGCAAGTGGATTGCTAAAGAGAAAGTACTATACATCATTCTGAAGTCACATCATTAGGATGAATGCTTAATTAAGTAACAAAGGAAAAGAACAACTTGGTCTCTCTGCGTATCTACCCTTCTCCCCATCCTTTCTCTCTCTCTGTCTCTCTCTCTCTCTCTCTCTCTCTCTCTCGCTCTCTTTCTGGCAGACACACACACACACACACAGGTATATTTAAAATAACAACTTAAAGACAAAAAAAGGGACATATGAGAGGAAGTACTAAAAAAGTTCAATTTAATGTTTACCAAGGTGATATTTTTCAGGAACAGAAGATGTAACATATCTCAATGTGTGGTTGCAGTCCTGAAATCATTAGCTATGATAAATAACAAAGCAAAAGAGCATACACACTTGACTCTTCTGTTTCCTGAGCTATTCTCCCATGCACATTCTGTATATACTATTGCAATCTTCTTGAAGGTTGGAGCAACTAGGCAAAGTCTGATGATAAATTAGCGAGACCACTGTACATTAGCAACATGAAATAACCTTTCTCAAAACTTATAATTCATCCTTTAGTGAGCCTTACAAACTGAGTGAATTGTCTTTCAATTTTCCTTTAATATTGTTTTGTGATATGACCCACGAGAATTACAAAAGATCGAGATAGATTCTTTTGCCTGTTGAAATTTATTCATCTTAAATAAGCATCATTTATTTCTAGTATGCACAATAGTACTCTAATCTACCTTATTTATTTTACAACAGTAAGTTTGTATTATTCTCCCTTTCAATCCTAGTGAACCCATGTTATGATTTGAATATAAGAGGTCCTCCAAAATTTCCTAATGCTAATGAAGAAATTTTCCATTAATAATGTACTATAGTATAATATTTTTAACACTTTTAATCTTCATACTTGAGTTTCATGGTCACATGTGATTTATACATTGTCTTTACACTACTAGAGTATTCTGAAATTCAACTATATTCGTGTACCACATAATGACATTTCAGTCAACAATGGATCATATGTATAGTGTTGGTTCCATATGTATTATGATAGAGCTGAAAAAATCCTATGCTGTTTTGATGTCATAGCACAAAAATATACTCACATATTTGGGGGTGATGCTGGTGAAAAAAAATATAATTCACTGCCAGTGACATAACAACATATCAATATGACTATACATGATACATAGCACTTCATTATGAAAATAAATAAAATTTGTTACTTGTTTATATATTTACTATAGAATGCTTTATGGTTATTATAGAGTTCTCTTGCAATTAAAAAAAAGTCACTGTAAAACTGTATGCCACTTTTCACCAGCAGAATCCTCATATATCTCATGCTTACCACATCTTTTTGGCATCGTCTCTTGTGCTTGACTTAATCTCATGTTGTTTTTTTCATGGTCCCTAACTGTTCAAAATCCATGGCTAATGCTGACATTAAGAGGAAATCAAATGAATGACCTGGAATCAATATTGAAAGTAATTAAGGCTATGGAAGTGTAAATTCAGTGCTGGTTATTCTCCCAATCAGGCACGTTCCATTTTACCATAACTATGATCTTGAAGAACAGTAAGCAAGTTACAGATGTTATTCAGGACCTGCTCTTTTGTAAGAAAATAAATAAATAAATTGAGAATGCCATTTGTCTCTTATCAATAAATGTCTAAAGACTCAACAAAAGACCAGGCAGAAGGCATAAGTATATTCTTTTAGCATCTCGATCACAACCAATGCAAAAATTTTGTTTGCAATGTTGAAAGAAAGACTAGACTTGACTATGGTGTTCCATTGACTTCTAAGTTTAGATGGTTTAAAGATCCAAGAATGACTATTAGTTATACAACATGAAAGTGAGCGGTGAGTTTGTGAGGACTGATGTAAATAAAGATGGTTGGAGAACATTTGGAAACCCTACATAAGCTGATTATGGAATAAAATTAATTAACAGAACACAATTCAATATGCATGAAACATCCCTATTCTGGAACAGATACTCAAATGTACTTTTATCCATAAAGAATCCAAGTCAGTGCCAGATTTCAAGACTTTTATGGATGAATATCAATCTTCTTTGGTGGCAATATTGCAGACTACAAATTGAAATCATTTTTGATTTGGCACAATGAGAACTCCAGGGCCTTCTAGCATATCAATAATTACACAGTTAAAAGAACTGTGCTAAAGGAACAATAAAAAGTCCTAGATGGCCAAGATGCTCTCTCAAGATACTTTCATGAATTATTATGCCAGCAAAATGGAGAGGCATGTTTTAAAGAATAACATACAATTTAAGGATTTTTGCTGTCTTCATTCCAATATCTAGATATGTTTCTCTCTTCAAATATGATTTTTGTGACCCACCCAAAGAATTAAAGATTCATAACAGTTTTTACCCAAGGAAGACCTTTACCCAAGCTATTGCTTCAACTAAGGATGACAATAAGAAGAACAAGATGCAAGTCAGGAAGGATTGCAGTATCTATGACTACATCTATAAACTAGCATGAGCTTATAATCATGCCTAGGCTAATGTATGTGCTTATGTCTCAGTTTTTTTTGTTTAAAAATTAATTAGGAAAAAGCTTATAGAATATGTATATACAACATATTTTTGTACACCTATAAAATATGCTTGTATTTTAAGCTATGAGTTACTGCAAAAAAGTAAAAATATTGAAGATGTTAAGCTATAAAGTAGAAAAGTTTAGAGTAAGATAAGCGTAAATTAATATGAAAGAAAAAATACATTTAATTAATTTAGTTTGCCCTGAGTGGACACTATTTATAAAATCTAAATAGTGTACTGTTCTAGATCTTTGTATGCATCTACCACTTGCTCACCTACTCACATAGAGCAAGTTCCAGTCTTACAAGCTTCATTCACCTTAAATGCACTATCCAGGTATACATTTTTTTTCTTTTATATGTTCTTTGTGTTTTCTGTTTACATATGTTTAAAAACATAAATGTTACCATTGTGTTTTAACTACCTATAGTATTCAGAACATTGACATGCTATGAAAGTTTATACTCTAGGAATAATAAGTTATCCCCTCCCTATAGCCTAGAGGTGTAGTTTATGCTATCTAGATTTGTGTAAGTGCACTTCATGATGTTGCACAATGACAAAACTACCCAGTGATACATTTCTCACAGTGCATCCCTGTTCTGAGACAAATAACTATAAATGCTTATCCTTACTAGTGAGTTTGATGCTTTCATGTTTTATGTTACTAATTAGTAGCCTAAACCAATCCCAGTGATGTGCTAGAGCTTCTTTGATAACCTCCAAGTCTTCCACAAATGTCCATTATTCATGGTGAATTGTCAAAATCAATGCTTCTGCAAATGGATGATTGTAGAAAACTCCTAATCAGCCCTCTTTCTTGGGACTATTTACTTTTAACTGCAAAGTTTTCTTTGCTATGTCATAATCTATGAGATTTAACTGGAATAAGTCATTCACCTCTCATTTACAGTGACATTTATAGAGCAAGCATGATAAGTGCAAATATAGTACTGCTTAAGTCATCTCTTTTTCCTTTATAAGAGAAAGCAAAATGTACTCAGTCATATATGTATACACATAGGCACATACACAGATCCTCTTCCATGTAATCAGAGAGTCTTCATACAGGAGAGAAATTTAAGTCAATGCAGTCCAATTATTAGTTTCTTAGGATTTTCATAAATTGTTAAAATATCCAAAATTTTCCATTATTACAATTCCTTTTCACTAAATCACCTTACTGTGGAAATTGACCACTGCAAGGAAGAATATTCTGTATCTGGATGGAAATCATGAGTTATCAAAAGTGGCAAACTTCTTTAGCCAAAAGTTATTGCAGACACTCACAGGGGCCTCCAACTAAATTAATGTGTGAAGAAAAATGAGAATGGACTGCAAGATCGATCATATGAAAATAACATAAATTTCTTGTGTATATCACTGATATATTGAAATTGGTTGTTTAAAGTTAATTTACCCGAAAAAGGAAATTTACTATAAAACAATTTAAAAAGTCATGTGTAACAATAATCCATAGATTTAATGCCCAGCAATTTATTATATAAAATAGTAATATTTATTAACTTTAGTTAAATTTTGTAAGTATATCATAAATGTGTTCAGATTCATGGGAATTTTTATTTCTCTTATACATTAATAAGTGCTAGAATGAAAAGTAAATACATTAAGGATTCATTATGACTAAGAAACATACAGTAAACATTATAAACAGAATCAACTGCCATAGATAGTCCCTAGACCAATTAGAGCCTTGGACATTTTTACATAAATGTGCCTTTGATTGCCAAGCCAAAGTTTACATTGCATTAGAATCTTTCTTCAAAGTAGAAATTTTCAATGTTACAGACTCATTTTAGTAATGGTGCTCTTACTTAATGTACTTTATTTTGGAGTTTGGAGAGGGTTGTCTAATAAATTACTTGCAGCATTGTTTAAATAAATATGCTGTGTTCCAGTGCCAAAGTAATATAGCACTGTTCAATAACCAGAAATTTATCAAACTTGACTGTAAAGAACTTTTAATGGTTTCCAAAACTACCTCATTTTTACCTTTTCAATGAATGTAGATTTTCATCACTAAAGATGGTCAAAAGAATATGTCATGGGACCCAACATGGCTGCCGGCAAGGAGGCAGCACTTTCAATGCCTCCGCAGGAACGGGAGCAGAGAGGACCATTAATTCACCTGCATATGGCCTGCTGAGGGACTTCTAGCAAAATTCCGCTGAAAGGAGACCTGCTGGGAATTAGTAAGTCTATTAGAGGGGTCACTTTGTCCCAGACGAGTGAATCTCAGCGAGTGAAACTCAGCAGGAACTCACGGCCAACGCCGAACTCCCGCTGGCTGCTGCCCACACTTTGCAGCGTACTTACAAACGGCCACAGCCTGCTTGGGCCCCAGCCGGCCTAGCGTAGAGGCGGTTCGGCGCTGCAAACGACCACCCCCTCCGATCACCCCCCCCCCCCCCCCCCGCCGGCTCGGCACTGTGAACAACGACCCCCACCCCCCACCCCTGCCCCGCCGCGCTCGTGTAAACAGCTCCCACTGGGGCGCAGTCCCGCCGGCTCAGCCGAAAAACCGCTGCTCACACATTGCAGCGAGCATACGGAAGGATGGGTCCTGCCTTCCCAGCTCTGTGAGCCGCCTTTGGCGGTTCGGCACTGGAAACAACCACCCCAACCCCCAACCCCGCGCTCGTGTGGACAGTCCCCGCCTGCCGGGCGCTGCTAAAGGCCCCGCCCGCCCGGCTCTTGCATGGGGGAATCAGGAGTGGCGTGGGACCCGCGGCGCGGAATTCTGGCTACCGTTATCACCAGTGCTGACAACTGAGGTCTCTTGCACCAGCTTCCAGGGGCGTGGCTACCAGAGGGCAAGCAAATTCGCTGGGGGTTCTCAGCCCCAAGCTCTACAAACTTAGGGCCCAAGGGAATGGCAAACAGGGAGAATGTGCCCAGGCGTTCTTGAAAACAGGGCTCACAGGAACAGCAGACTTGGTGTGTAGCCAATATTGTGGTGAGCATCACCGGTGCACTCAGGATTAGAGACCCGCCCAGTCCAGGAGGAAGAGCTACTCCACAGCGATTGGCTCCCGCCTACTGAGAGGAGAAGTGTGGCCCCGTGGGCACAGCTCCACCTACTGGAAGAATAGTGAATCGAACTCTAAGATTGCATGTATTTTTTTTTTTTTTTCCTTTTCTCTGGTCTCCTGTTTTATTCACACTATGGATGATCTCTCTCATACCAGAATTGTAGTTAACAATCTGAATTGATGAGTCTAAAAGACTGCATGTATTAAAAATTTTTTTTTATTGGTTTTGTTTTGTTTTTGTTGTTGTTTTCCCCAAATTTTTTTTAATTCATTTTATCTTATTTTTTAATACTAATTTTCATTTTTATTATTGCAATTATGATTTCTTTTTAATTCTTTTTAATTTTCTGTTTCCTTTCTCTCTCTCTTCTTTTCTTCTGTCTTTGCATTTATTTTCAATTCTCATATTCCCCCTTCCTTGAATTCTGCCTGCTTACTCTCATTCTCTTTGGTGACTTATTCCCTCCCCCTATAATACCTTTCCTCCCAAGCAGCAAATAAATTTATAGGAGTAATCAACAACTCAGTAGTCAAACAGAACAAGAAGCAATATGAAAAAGCAAGGAAGGAAAGGAGTACAAACAATGCAGGAAGGCCTAAATATCCAGGAGAATATAGATTCATCAGAAAAATGGTCATATAAAGACCTCAAGGAATACCTTAGACAGATGGAATGGAACCTTAAAGAGGATACGAGACAGCAAATTCAAGCAGCAAAAGAACACATTGAGAACGAATTACAAAAACAGATAAAAGAAGAAGTTAAGCATCTTTATCAGGAGATAGAGATTATAAAAAAGAATCAGACAATAATCTTAGAAATGAAGGAACTTATAAACCAAATTAAAAACTCAAATGAGAGTATCACTAACAGAGTGGAGCAAGTAGAAGCCAGAACGTCAGATAATGAAGACAAAATATATCATCTTGAAAAGAGTCTAGCCAACTCTGATAGGCTGGTTAAAAATCACGAGAGAAGCATCCAAGAGATATGTGATAACATTAAAAAACCAAATTTAAGAGTGATCGGGATAGAGGAAGGCACAGAGATTCAAACCAAGGGAATGTGTAATCTACTACATGAAATAATTACAGAAAACTATCCAGAAATAAAAAAGGAAACAGATATACAAATTGTAGATGCATACAGAACACCGAGCATACAAAATCAAAGTAGACCAACGCCAAGACACATTGTTATGAAGATATCCAATATACAGAACAAAGAGAAAATATTAAAAGCTACAAGAGAAAGGAGGCAGATTACATTCAGGGGTAAACCAATAAGGTTAACAGCGGATTTTTCATCTCAGACACTGAAAGCGAGAAGATCCTGGAACAACGTATTTCAAACACTGAAAGACAATGGATGCCAACCAAGAATTCTGTATCCAGCAAAATTAAGCTTCAGGTACGACAACGAAATAAAAATCTTTCATGATAAACAAAAGCTAAAAGAATTTGCAGCCAGAAAACCAGCATTGCAGAATATCTTGAGCAAAACACTACACGAGGAAGAAATGAGAAACAATAACCAAAGCCAACAGTGGGAAGTGCCCCAGTAAAGACTGACGGAGGGGGGAAAGCTAATCATGGAGAAATAAACTAAATTTAAAAAAAAAAAAAGAGAGAGAGACAAATAATCAAACATGGATGGAAGTACAAACCATATAGCAATAGTAACTCTAAACATTAATGGTTTAAACTCTCCAATAAAGCGACATAGACTGGTAACATGGATTAAAAAAACAAATCCAACAATATGCTGCCTCCAGGAGACACATCTGACAGGAAAAGACATACACAGGCTGAAGGTGAAAGGTTGGGAAAAAATATACCATGCACACGGTCCTCGCAAACAAGCAGGTGTGGCCATCCTCATATCGAACAAAATCGACTTCAAGACTAAGTTAATCCAAAGGGATAAGGAAGGCCATTATATACTGTTAAAAGGAACCATTCACCAACAAGACATAACAATTATCAATATTTATGCACCAAATAATGGTGCTGCGACGTTCATAAAACAAATTCTCCTCAAGTTCAAGAATCAAATAGACCACAATACAATAATTATGGGTGACTTCAACACACCTCTCTCACCATTGGACAGATCCTCCAAACAAAAGTTGAATAAAGAAACTATAGATCTAAATAACACAATCAATAACCTAGACTTAACTGACGTATATAGAATATATCAACCATCATCAAGTGGATATACTTTTTTCTCAGCAGCACATGGATCCTTCTCAAAAATAGACCATATATTATGCCATAGGGCAAACCTCAGTAAATATAAAGGGGTGGAGATAATACCATGCATTTTATCTGATCATAATGGAATGAAACTGGAAATCAATGATAAAAGAAGGATGGGAAAATCCTATATCACATGGAAAATGAACAATATGTTACTGAATGATCAATGGGTTACAGAAGACATAAAGGAGGAAATCAAAAAATTCTTAGAGATAAATGAAAATACAGACACAACTTATCGGAATCTATGGGACACAATGAAAGCAGTTTTAAGAGGGAAATTCATCGCCTGGAGGTCATTCCTCAAAAAAAAGAAAAACCAACAAATAAATGAGCTCACACTTCATCTCAAAGCCCTGGAAAAGGAAGAACAAAACAACAGCAAATGCAGCAGAAGGCAAGAAATAATTAAAATCAGAGCGGAAATCAACGAAATTGAAACAAAAGAAACTATTGAAAAAATCAACAAAACTAAAAGTTGGTTCTTCGAAAAAATAAACAAGATTGACAGACCCTTAGCCATGCTAACGAAGAGAAGAAGAGAGAGAACTCAAATTACTGACATACGGGATGAAAAAGGCAATATCACAACAGATGCTACAGAAATACAGAAGACAATTAGAAATTATTTTGAAAACCTATATTCCAATAAAATAGAAGATAGTGAAGACATCCATAAATTTCTTAAGACATATGATTTGCCCAGACTGAGTCAGGAGGATACACACAATTTGAACAGACCAATATCAATGGAGGAAATTGAAGAAGCAATCAAGAGACTACCCACCAAGAAAAGCCCAGGACCGGATGGGTATACAGCGGAGTTTTACAAAACTTTTAAAGAAGAATTAATACCAATACTTTTCAAGTTATTTCAGGAAATAGAAAAAGAGGGAGCTCTTCCAAATTCATTCTATGAGGCCAACATCACGTTGATTCCGAAACCAGACAAAGACACCTCAAAGAAAGAAAATTACAGACCAATATCCCTGATGAACCTAGATACAAAAATCCTCAATAAAATTCTGGCGAATCGGATACAAAGGCACATCAAAAAAATTGTGCACCATGATCAAGTAGGATTCATCCCTGGGATGCAAGGATGGTTCAATATACGGAAATCAATAAATGTTATTCACCACATCAATAGACTTAAAGATAAGAACCATATGATCATCTCGATAGACGCAGAAAAAGCATTCGACAAAATACAGCATCCCTTTATGTTCAAAACATTAGAAAAACTAGGGATAACAGGAAATTACCTTGACATTGTAAAAGCTATCTATGCTAAGCCTCAGGCTAGCATCATTCTGAATGGAGAAAAATTGAAGGCATTCCCTCTAAAATCTGGAACAAGACAGGGATGCCCTCTATCACCACTTCTATTCAATATAGTTCTTGAAACACTGGCCAGAGCAATTAGACAGACAAAAGAAATTAAAGGCATAAAAATTGGAAAAGAAGAACTTAAATTATCATTATTTGCAGATGACATGATTTTATACCTAGAAGACCCAAAAGGGTCTACAAAAAAACTACTAGAACTAATAAATGAATTCAGCAAAGTAGCAGGATATAAAATCAACATGCATAAATCAAAGGCATTCCTGTATATCAGCAACAAAACTTCTGAAATGGAAATGAGGAAAACCACTCCATTCACAATATCCTCAAAAAAAATAAAATACTTGGGAATCAACCTAACAAAAGAGGTGAAAGATTTATACAATGAAAACTACAGAACCCTAAAGAGAGAAGTAGAAGAAGATCTTAGAAGATGGAAAAATATACCCTGTTCATGGATAGGCAGAACTAACATCATCAAAATGGCGATATTACCAAAAGTTCTATATAGGTTTAATGCAATGCCAATCAAAATCCCAAAGGCATTGCTTGTAGAAATAGATAAAGCAATCATGAAATTCATATGGAAAAATAAAAGACCCAGAATAGCAAAAGCAATTCTAAGCAGGAAGTGCGAATCAGGCGGTATAGCAATACCAGATTTCAAACTATATTACAGAGCAATAGTAACAAAGACAGCATGGTACTGGTACCAAAACAGGCGGGTGGACCAATGGTACAGAATAGAGGACACAGAGACCAATCCACAAAGTTACAACTATCTTATATTTGATAAAGGGGCTAAAAACATGCAATGGAGGAAAGATAGCATCTTCAACAAATGGTGTTGGGAAAACTGGAAATCCATATGCAACAAAATGAAACTGAACCCCCTCCTCTCACCATGCACAAAAGTTAACTCAAAATGGATCAAAGACCTTGATATCAAATCAGAGACTCTGCGTCTGATAGAAGAAAGAGTTGGCTACGATCTACATATAGTGGGGTCGGGCTCCAAATTCCTTAATAGGACACCCATAGCACAAGAGTTAATAGCAAGAATCAACAAATGGGACTTACTTAAACTAAAAAGTTTTTTCACAGCAAGAGAAACAATAAGAGAAGTAAATAGGGAGCCTACATTATGGGAACAAATATTTACTCCTCACACATCAGATAGAGCCCTAATATCCAGAATATACAAAGAACTCAAAAAATTAGACAATAAGATAACAAATAACCCAATCAACAAATGGGCCAAGGACCTGAACAGAAACTTCTCAGAGGAGGACATACAATCAATCAACAAGTACATGAAAAAATGCTCATCATCTCTAGCAGTCAGAGAAATGCAAATCAAAACCACCCTAAGATACCATCTCACTCCAGTAAGATTGGCAGCCATTATGAAATCAAACAACAACAAGTGCTGGCGAGGATGTGGGGAAAAGGGTTCTCTTGTACATTGCTGGTGGGGCTGCAAATTGGTGCGGCCAATTTGGAAAGCAGTATGGAGATTCCTGAGAAAGCTGGGAATGGAACCACCATTTGACCCAGCTATTGCCCTTCTCGGACTATTCCCTGAAGACCTTAAAAGAGCGTATTACAGGGATACTGCCACATCGATGTTCATAGCAGCACAATTTACAATAGCTAGATTGTGGAACCAACCCAGATGCCCTTCAATGGATGAATGGATTAAAAAAATGTGGCATCTATACACCATGGAGTATTACGCAGCACTAAAAAATGACAAAATCTTGGAATTTGCAGGGAAATGGATGGCACTAGAGCAGATTATGCTTAGTGAAGCTAGCCAATCCCTAAAAAACAAATACCAAATGTCATCTTTGATATAATGAGAGCAACTAAGAATAAAGCAGGGAGGAAGAGCAGGAAGAAAAGATTAACATTAAACAGAGACATGAGGTGGGAGGGAAAGGGAGAGAAAAGGGGAATTGCATGGAAACGGAGGGAGACCCTCATTGTTATACTAAATTACATATAAGAGGTTGTAAGTGGAATGGGAAAATAAACAAGATGAGAAATGAATTACAGTAGAAGGGGTAGAGAGAGAAGATGGGAGGGGAGGGGAGGGGGGATAGTAGAGGATAGGAAAGGTAGCAGAATACAACAGTTACTATTATGGTATTATGTAAAAATGTGGATGTGTAACCCATGTGATTCTGCAATCTGTACTTGGGGTAAAAAAGGGAGTTCATAACTCACTTGAAGCTAATGTATGCTAATGTATGAAATATGATATGTCAAGAGCTTTGTAGGGTTTTGAACAACCAATAAAAAAAGAAAAAAAGAATATGTCATAATTTCCAACATGAAAAAGCAAAGGCATCATAGAAACTTCAAACACTTTTTTTTAATGGGACAAAATTGCTTGGAATAAGTATATATTCTCCCAAGAAGAATTGAAAACTATGAAGATTTTAAGAGTTTTACTTTGTAAGGTATGGTAAATAATTAGTTTCATTTGTTTTTATTCCATTTTATAATCAAGTTGCACTCCATAAAACAATGTGATTAGTGTCCTGTTTTTGTGTCACATTCATGTATTTAACATTTTGATAACATGCTATATAGAAGCATGTATAAGACTAGGTACAGTGGTATATGCCTTTAATCCCAGTATCTTGAGAAGGGGGATTACAAATTTGAGGTTAGCCTCAGCAATTTAGCAAGATCTTGTCTTAAAATTAAATATAAAAAGTGCTAGGAATGTAGCTAAGTAACAAAGCATCCCTAGGTTTAATTCCCAGTACCAAAAATGTATATAATACATAAGAAACATAAATTGTGGTGGTGGTAGTATGTGTGTGTGTGTGTGTGTGTGTGTGTGTGTGTGTGTGTGTATGTGTTTAATCACTTGTCAACTAAATTGCACCTTTTACTTTGACATTCTCTATGTTCTGGATTTACCTAATAAGCAGAGTTTCTCTTTTAATAATTGGATACAGTGCTGTATAAACACAAGCTTTCAAAGGTGTTCTACCAAGAAGATTTGGAAAGTCTGGAAAAATACTAAAGTGTAACTTAATCTATTTTTACTCTGCCTCCAGAGAGCTTAAACACTGCAGTTTTTACCTTAAAAAATGTTCATGTCCAAAGTAATCACCTTCATCAAGTTTTCATCTCTATGTCTATTTCTACATTTGTAAAGTTAAAAATAATTCTGAAACAAATAATCTGAAATTTTTATACTATTATCATTAAGGAAAAATTGGTGCAAGGAATTTTTAGAGGAAGATTTGTGCAAGTTTAGTAAATAAAGTAAATGGCAAAGGATGATATTACTGAAGTTAAGCCTAAGGGAAATTTAGTAGTTCAGGATCCTTCTTGCAGGCCCAAATGTTGCAGACCAAGCATCAGAAGTGAACAATATCAGTTCATATTCTCAAACCCCAGTCTGCTATAACCTGAATAAAATATTTAATTTTCCTCAAATTCCTCAAATTGTTAATGTGACAACTGAATTAACTTACAGGACTGATGCTAATCTAATTGACTTTCTTAGCAAAGATTATAGAAATATCCATGGCATAATATTTTTTTGTATAAAATAAACAGATATTCTTTATTTACCAGGTTGTGAATTCAAAATGTTGTTAAGATGTATTAGCTTTTTAAAGCTGAAAGGTCAACTTAGACAAAATTTTAATACCTAAAATTTCTTTGTTCATACCTTTACTCTAAACTAAACATTCTTTGTTTCTTTGCTGTCTCCTAACCATTCATTCTTTCAAACTAATTTACATTATCTGATTTTTCCTGGGACAAATATAAAAAAAATGAATAAATAAAACAAAGGATGTGATAAATAAGTTATACCAAGATGTGGATAACAATTCCCCACCGCCCAGGGAAATTTGCTATTTAAATGAAGCTATAGGAAATGGATGAAGCAAAAGAGTTAACAACATACAATTGCTTGATTTTGAAAGGAGTATCCAAGTTAGAAAAATACTGTTTGCATAATAGTACATTGCAATAATTATTATTGTCACACAAGTATTTCTTTATTCTGCTAGTCCCACAGAATTGTCTTCTTTATCTTTCAAAATATCTGACAATGCACTTAACATCTTAAAATCCAGAAATATATCAACACATTTAACTCTCTGACACATTTGTATAACACTTTCCTCCTATAATTTGAATTTTTCTTCTTTGTCTGCTTCAGTTGAAAATACCTTTGTAAGTGTAAATTCTAAATTTTGCATCATACAATGGACTATTTTAAATTATAATCTGAAAGTTTTACAATGTGAGAAAGCTAAATCAATCTTTAGCATTATTTTGGTATTTTGATTACTAGAAAGGGTGTCTCAGGCAATTGTAATTTTATATGCTACATATTCAAGTACATTTCAGATATGAGAGCACTTCCATTGCATCTAGTAAATTTTGAGAACTAAATTCTTCATTCAAAATTTTGAATATTTGAGTATTGGAATATTTTCCAGAGACTAGCTTCAGGTTCTGCACTTCAAAGTATGCTTAATTTTTATTACCTACATATTTCAGTTCTTGTTGTTTGATACATACTTACATAGACATTATAGAATAGATGTAGATATGAATGTAGGCATACATATAATTTTATATATATTCATAAATATGTATATGAATAATAACATAAGGTACAGATTTTCTGTTACACCAGAATTAAATTACTATAAATATTAAGCTGTTATTATATTTATCATGATCTTTACAGCAACTACTAAGAAAATAACCCAAGAAATATAGTAAGAAAAGATCAAGTAGCAATAGCAATTACCATACCTAGCCATGGATAACCCAAACTCCACTTCCAAGTTGATTGTTGCACATTTCTAGGTATTACACCTGTAAGTTCTGTTTTATTAATAGGCCTGTGTATAACAATATTCCAATAAAATTTTATTTACAACAACAGGTCAACTATCTGGCCTTGAGGCTATATTTTGACAGCTACTGTTCTAAGTGATTAAGAAAAAAAAATCCTTACATTATTCAGCTTCATAAAATTGAAAACATTACTTTGATATTTTTTATTCATTATACATCTCATTTAATTACTTCAGCAATGGCATTTGTGTTACAAATGGTCCACACTAATTAATGACAGGATAAAATGTACATTAGTGGAAGTCAGCATTCCATCAGTGTTGTAACAAACGCTTTGCAAGTTCTAGACATGTAAGCACAAAGAATAAAAAGATTATTTCTGTGGAGCTACTAAACTAAAACCTAAATGAACAGTGTTAATCAGAATTCAAGAAAGGTATACATAGAGAATTGATTTGCCATTATGATGCTAGCTAATACATTTGCAATCTATGTTGCATTAGTGTAGTCATTGTTAGGAAATAAACATCATATGCGAACTTATAAATGACACAATAACTGAAATGTTGACATAGTTCTTACATGATCTAGATCAGCACATTTCAATCATCACTATGTCTATGTGTTGTTATAAGAAATAACAAAAGGTAGCCACCTTTAATCATAGGATCAATAAAAAGTGATTATTTTTTTCTGTATTATTTCTTTGATTAGGAAAAATAATGATATATAATTTTAATAAAGTTCCATAATTATGATCTGAAGTGAATCATCAAAAACATAATAAAGATTGAATTTTATTAGGATGGCTTATGTAATTTTTTATTAAACAAACTTTATAAAACTTGGTAATTATGTAATTTTTATTCACTGGATTTATTTAATTAATAAGAATGGGCTATTCTCTAGACACACTCAGTAAAGATTCAATCATAGTTTCATTCAGAAATATCTAACATCTAACTACAAATCTTAACTTCAGTGACATTCAACAATGCTGTAACAGAAGTTGGAAAAAGACTGAAAGCTCGTAAAGTGGTCATTTAGATGTTTCTGGGTTCTAAGGCCATTTTTTCGGCTCACATTGCTATTCAGAGCTTTTCTTCTTTAGAACAGACTTCTGAAAACCCAGTGACAGGCTTCACAGAATATATTCATGTATATTCCACAGCACACTTTATCATCATCATTTCTACAGCTTGCATGTCCTTTATGCAAATTCTAAGAATATCATGACAATTGACAGTGTTACTGAATTAATTTGAAGAATATAAATTTGTTTCTTCACATTGCTCGTGTTTGAGTGTCCCATTAATATCCATCATAATAATTTTGAGGGCTTTATAAAAATGTCTATTATTAGTGCTTTTCAGTGACCATTAAAAATTTCTTTCTAAATATATTAGCAGTTTTATGTGCATACTTTTTGTTTGGAATTTAAAAAATATATGTTCTATTTTAACCTACTTCTTTAATTACCAAACCATTCTTTGAAAGAAATCTCATTATTGTGATATGTATTCTTGTTTTAAAATGTCTTCCATTCACTCAGCTAGTTTGGAGTACATAATGAATTGATATTTTTTTGACAATGAATTTCAAATAGATTTTGTGTGTGGGATTATTAAGAGGTAAATGATATTTCATGTCCTCCTAAAATGAATACTCCATTTATTTAATGGGTAGTTTGCTTGCTTAAAGCAGTCTTTCAATTTGTACCACTTGGTAATATACCCACCAGGAGGCAGGTTGGCCTTATCACCCTAAATATATTTAATGCTTTCTTCAGCTCCCAGCATCCATTTTCCCTAACCAGTTGGGGCATAGCTTGTAAACAGAATAAATAATTAGCTACTTAACAGCTTCTTACTTGGAACATGAATTTTTAATCACTTAAGTGCAACATGGCAGAATGAGTGAACATATGCCTATATTTTCCTAAGAAAATAATGATCAGAATCACTACTCTCAGCATGCTCTTAGAGAGAGAGAGAACAAGGGAGAGGGAGAAATTTAATGGAGCTTGGTGGCCTTAGGACACTATTCCATAACTAAGAATGCAGCAGTTTTCTTGGAAATATCCTAGCTTCTGCACTACACTACATGATACATGTAAGCCTGAAATTTCCCCAACAAAATTCCTTTTAAGTGTATTCTCTTAGTAGCAATCAGAGAAAGCAATGCTGTACTTACAATGTGATACATTTTAATCCAAGTGTCCCATCTCTTATTTTATTAAAACTCTGAAAGCATAGTAAAAAGAAAAAAGAGAGAGAGAACACATGACCTAAGATATTTCAATACTTAAAAATCATACTCCATAATTTTTTCCTATTTTTTCCAGAAATTAAGTTGTTCCTATCTTTCATCACTATCACATTTCTACCTCCTTTTTTTTAAAAAAAAAAAAATAATTACAACATTTTACTGTAAGGAGGATATTGTAAGTCACACTGATAAGCCAATTAGCTTTTTCTGCACATGATTTATACAAACAGGCTTTAGCATGTCCTGAAATATGTAATCCAAATTAGATCACATGCCCCAATTTAAAAATGTTACAGTTACCCCATGTCTAATCAGAATAGCATGTTACTGAATGAGTTCCCATGAGCTTTTCCCTTTATTAATTAATTCCTATATGCTGGACAACAATTTGAAGTACAGAATATTATGATTTGCTCCTTTCTCCTTAAAGTATTGCATCTTAAATTACTCAATGGAAACAAAGTTTTAAGATGACTGTGTACTTGAAAAGAATAAGTGATTTTTTTCTCTTTTTCTTCCTTGTTTTCCTCTTAATCCCTTTCTCTCTCTCTCTCTCTCTCTCTCTCTCTCTCTCTCTCTTTTAATAACAACAAAAAAATGGAGGAGGAGGAAGAGGAAAGAAAGAAAGAAAGAAAGAAAGAAAGAAAGAAAGAAAGAAAGAAAGAAAGAAAGAAAGAAAGAAAGACATGCTTTTGAATTTAAACCATTAGCAAGACCTGTGGTTGGATACCATTATGTTACTAATGGATCCATAGTGCAATGTGACACCATTTGTGATCTCCATTGGGAGAAGCAGCCACATAATACACATGTTTATTTTAAATCTAAAAGGGTATACTAATGGTTTCAGCACTTTAGTGTTAAGTAATGAAAAATTTTCTCCTTCTAGTAGGAAATGTGTTGTAATGTAATCCATGTTTTTGTGAGATAATAGGGTCTTTTCTCTCTTTCTTGGAACTAAGCTTAAGTTTCATATTAGAGTTATGAATTAAGATGAAACATGGACAAGCTTATAGTTCACTTCAATTAACTCTCAACCACCTTCTGCCACATATACACCAGGAGACCTTGTTCTTACAATCCTCAACTAGACATGGTGTTCAATGTGAAATATATTGCTCTTTGACTGTAACCACATTGTGATTTTCATTCTCCTGCCTTACAAGAACATTACAGGCTTGCTGGCCCTCCCTCCTTCTTTTCTTTCTTTCTGTTTTATTCTCTAATTTTTTTTCAATAATTAATAGCTAAACTCTAATAAGATAAATTACTTTTTAAAATAAAAAAGAGAAGAACTTTTTTTTCTATTTTTTTTGAAGCAGTGCTGGTAGTCAAATTCAGAATAGACCACCCAGCTACATTTCCATTCTCAGAAGACTGATTCTTAAGTGGAAGTCACTTAATCATAGTTGAAATTTCAGATGAGTAATCAAAGGCCCTATGAATCTACTCAAGCAATATATCTTGGATCAATTCATTAACTTGTCAAAAATTTCCTTATTCATCTTTTATCTTCTTTTTATATCACTATTAGAAGTGTAAATTAATATAGCAAATGAGAAAATCTGGGAATCAGCTAATAAAAATCTTAGGTTTAAGAGTGTGGAGGATGCATTGAAATTAGATGAACATACAACATCTCCAGTTTAGATTCTAAGAATTCAGAGATGATCGCTGGGCTAAATAACCATAGAATAAGCACATATTGTAAATCTTTCCCATTCTTACCTGCTTTCTAGACATTTTTTTTTTTTAATCCAGGAAGTAAAGACACCAATGAAAAGAGGAAAAGAACTTTCAGGATGGGTATATTTTTAAGGAGATGAAGTTTTTAAGTTGTTCTTTTCAAGTACGTGCTATTCTTTTTTCTCTTTTTCAAAGTCAATGTGTGCACTCCTGGGCATCAAGAATGAAATAAAGACCCACATTAAGCATAAACGAAATCTGGTATTTTAAAGTACTTAGGAAGTCTCTGTGTCCCTTGAAACCAGTCAGATGCCAAGTGTTGAATATTACATGCTTCACAGTATCCTATGATAACATGAATTTTTAGCACCTAGCAAGTCAAACAAGTAAGTGACTTGGAATTCCCCTTAGCTGCAGAAGGGAAGTGACTTGTGGAGGTAGTTTGTCATTAGGACTTAATATTACTTCAGTTCTGCTGTAGGTTCATGCAACTTCTGGCATACTGCTAATACTTCCTTGCTGCCTGAAAAGTTCATTAAGCAGATTCCATCTATGTGTACCAAAGCTTTTGCATACAAATGTGGGCATGCTTAACAGTCATTTCAAGGATTTATTACCAAAGATAGTGATTTTCAGTTTTAAGATTATGTTGTCTTTTTTTCATAATATTCCTTGTCTTTGTTTTCCATTATGCCCATATTTTTGTCATAGATATGGAGATTTTAGACACCATGAATTTTTGGTCTAAATTTTTAAAAATATTATTTGTATCATATTCTTCACTGCTTTTAACAGAACTATTAAAATATCCTAAAAATAATAAAATATTTTAAAAATATCTGTCCACTTGAAGATAGCAGACAGCCCTGAAGTAACTCAATTCCCCTTCTGAAAAGTAGAACACGTGTGATTCTATTTAGATTAAAATGTTGATCAAATTTACATTTATCTTGAAGTTACAGTATTTTTTATTCAAATTTTAAACTATGCAAAAAGAAATAGCACCAAAGATATCTGTTTTTATTTAATAATAACAACTGACGCCAGCATTTCTGATTTACGTTGTTTGAAATTTCCAAGAATATTTCACCTGTTTCAGTCAGTTTGTTCTCATTCCTATAATGTAAGTATGTAAATAGGAGGCGTCACATCTTCATAGTGCATTATGTGAACTGAGATGCAAAAGGGCCCCTGTGCCTTTCCAAAGGTTGGAGGGCAGACCTTCAACAGCACTGAAATCAAATTCAAACCTTTTGAAATTCTGTTCTTTTCACTCAATTTTCCTATTTATGTTAATGACACAAGGTGGGGGATGTACAGGAAACAAGGTTTATGCATTTTGTGCCTTAAACCCCAGAATGATGCTTTTATATTATGTTTATATAATTGGATTGTCATGCAGCCCACATCTAATTTCAGCTCTTTGCTTAAAATTCACCCAATTGCTCAAAAGTTCCTGTCATGTTTAAAATGTAATGATTGAATAGTTCTGCTTTAAGTAGCAGAAATGGTTAATTTGGACACACACTGATAAGAAAAGGCATCCGAGACACAGTAATAGGAAAGTCAGTGCCAAGTGAAATAAAATTATTGTGCCAGCAGTTGGAATGCCATATGGAAAACTGAAGCCTGGTTTCATAACCAGGATGGAGAAAAATCTGTCAAGGGTTATTTTTGTTGCATATTCATGACCTGATAAATTGTGTTAATTGCTAAAAGAATAAGGAGTCAACCAAGAATGGATTTATTGTGATAGGAAAGGGACATGTTAAGAATAGGAATAGAGTTTCAGAAATCTATCCAGTTGGTACTTCAAGTATTTTTATCTTCCTACTTAGAACTGGTAGAGAAAAAAATTAAATTTTACGTTGTCCCTATTAAAATGTATTTTCATATGTCATTCCTATATTTATATATAGGAATCCCATTTATCTTGAGTCACTTAATGTGGATTTAATTTTAAGTAAAACACAAGTAAATAGAGACAGTATAAAAGGATGCATATTAAATGATCAGGAATTTAAGCAATTTTATATGCTGTATTAGTCCTGCAAGTGCTGTATACAAAAAATCTCCAAATGTAAATCAAATGCTTTTCTTTTTTTCCCATTTTTATTTGACTTTGAATAAAATGTACTTAGATTTTAAGTCCAAACAAAGGTAGTTAAATTAATTTAAAAACTATATTTTCAACCATCATTTTTTCTAACTCTCCAATCCAGGCCAAATATAACTTAACCTAATCAATTTATATATTCAAACCATGGAAACTCTTTTCAGTGCTTGCTTTAAACAGATTATGAGGCAAGAGGAGGAGAACAAAGACTTAAAAATTACTTGATTCAGTTTTCTGGGGGTTTTTGTGTGTTTTTATTTGCTTGATTTTTTTAGAAAGAAATAAAAAAGTTTAATATTTTGATAAATAATTTTTGAATGTGATTTCCAGAATTTTATTGAGAATTTTTGCATCTAGGTTTATCAGGGATATTGGTCTGAAATTTTCTTTCCTTGATATGTCTCCATCTGGTTTTGATGTCAGGATGATACTAGCTTCACAGAATTCAGAAAGTTGACATGTATATCAGAACACTTGCTCATTTGTTTTATTACTCTTGTTATCCTTTGTTCTGCTACTCATGTTTGGGTTTTTGCTGTTATGTGTTTGTTTTGTGTGTGTGGGTTTACGTGTGTGTGTGTGTGTGTGTGTGTGTGTGTGTGCATGCGTGTGTGACATTATCAGCTAATTTCTGTTTCCTTCACATATAAACTGTTATTTTTTGTGGTAATATCAACTTGATAATTATACCAGTTACTGTAAAAATCAACAAAGATATATATATATATATATATATATATATATATATATATATGAATGTGTGTGTGTGTGTGTGTATACACACACACATTCACACACATGTATATATATAATTACTAGAGTCTTGTACAAAACTAAAATGCAAGTCCTTAAACAAAATTAAAGCAATATTATGATAATTAGGTGATCCAGTCCCATATTTAATGAGAATAGACCTCAATGATATTTTCTACCATTGTTAGATGTTCATAATTATCATATATAGGCAGTGTTACTTATTTTGAAACTAAGGCATACAGTTCATTCACACCTACAAGTATAAATCTAAGGTATTATATACCTTTGAAAATATTACATTGTTTTATGATATATTTTCTTCACAGTTCTGAGAGTTCCTGTACATCTTAAAATGTAGATATCTTGTTTTAAATTAGTTTTTACATAATAAATATATCCACTTCAGAAACAAATCATCATATGCTCAATCCATTTTAAATAGGTTAAAAGAACTCCAAAATATTTTTAGAAATCACTTTTTATATTGCTACTTGTTTAAATATATTTTAGGACATTATGTTACTCATTGAAATACTATTTTGGAAATGACTTTCTGCTTATTGATTAATTTTCCTAAATTATCTGCTATCACTATTTAGGAAATTCTACCTATGAATAAATGCCATAGCACTAGTTCCCCTTGGACATCATTACCAGACATCTCTTTCTTTCTATCTGCACTTTTACATTCCTCAAAATTTCCATGTATTTTCCCAAAATCATATTCTTTACTTCTTACACTATAATTTCTCTGTCTACTGACAGTAGCACTTGCTAATGGCTACTCCTCAGCTTCCTCTGCCTCACTGTTTTTGGTAGTATCTTCTGATTTGAGTTCCTCGTTCTCTCACCATTGTTATTAACCTCATATTTTCTAAGGAAAGCATTCAAATTCTCAATTCCCAAACATATATCAATATCTTCCTATGATAACTAATAATAAAGTTCATTTTCCCTTCTGGAGCCTCCCTTCCATAGATACATGATCTGGCTTCATTTTTACATGAGAGGTCAATATTAATACATTTCCCCAAATTATGTTATTCATGTTACTCATTAAATACTTATTATTTCTTAATCTAGAGAATATAAACCAAAGTACAAAGGTAAGGCTCTAGGTTGAGCTTATGCCCAACAGAGGAATAAATTCAAAATCAGAGATTGCATTTATAGTAAATTCAGCACTGCTAAATAAAACTCTTTTCTTTATAAAACTTACTGCCTCAGATATTTTGTTATAGTTACAAAAAAAGCAGACTAATATAAACATTTGTTCTCCTTTTCCCAGTTTTCATCCTTTTAGTGAAGTTTCAAAATAGAAGAAAAACAGTGGCATTTAAGATGTATGTTGATACTTATACACATACACCCTTCCAGGTTGAAGTACATCCAAGTGATGAGAGTGAGTTTGTCTTTTTGTAATCACATTTAGTCCTGGTTTATTTTTTACTTGAATTTATTTGGCTATTTCCATCAACATGTTATTTAAGTCCCTTGCTTTCATGGACATATTTGTATAAATATATTCTCCAGCAGAGATTTCTAATATATCACCAAAACCTATGTCTTATTCTTTCAGCTTGCACAGCCATAAGAATTTATCATTCCCCATTTTAGACAGACCCATGTGATTGAATCCTGGGTGATGTGTTTCAGAAGAAACAACAGAGGCTACTTCCTCAGGGGAACATAAATATTCCCACACACTCTCATCCTTACTCTTTTTCTCTTCTTCTTGTGGGAAACTGGAGGTGACACCCTGGACTTGTCTATAAAGTTAAGAGCAGATTGGTGTTGAAATCAATTCCAAAGATGGAAAAAAATGTCTTGCAAATGGACTTCCAGAAGGTTTAGCTAGTAGAAAAACCCTAATGACTGCATAGTTACACAGCTACTCTATTATTTTGCTTCACTGAGATTTTGGTGTTTATTAGTTACCACAGCCTAGACTACACAAAATAATACAGTTCTTATGAGTGCTTTTGGTTAGTGATGATTTACAAATCTCAACTACTTTAAGGAGTTTACTTTCCTCACCTCTTAAAGAATCTCTTCAAATTTTTGCAATTTTTTTTGAGGGACATTGATTGGTTGATTTCTTTCTCTAGTGCAAGTTATTTTTTTCACCACAAAAATAGCACAGTTATTGGTGAGCAGTCAGTTCAAATCATGAACACAACAGTCAACAACTATTGAATATCTGGAAATTAAACCTTTACCTTTGGGAAAAAGAGCTTGATTTATATTCGATTGCATAATTATTGGTCACAAATCACCTCTGCCTGAAATGGTTACTGTAAGAAGAAACCATTGTGTATCAAGACATAAGACATAGTCAATGTGTGTTTCTTCAGAGTTTTCAGTGATCCTCTGAGATCTGATTAACAATCATTTGGCTCTTAGCACTCCTTGTAAGTATTCAGTGGCATTTGGGTACACTATCAGATACTGCTAACAACTTATTATTTACTCTTTGTTTCAAGTAATCAGCATGGAGGGAATACTAGCATTTCTAAAGATTATTTTTTATAAACCATTCCCAGAAAGTAAGTAAAATTGAAGTTAAGTGCCTTTTGCGTGATGATAGTTATAGATGTACTTCTGAAAGGGCAAGCAGATTCTATTGGTGTATAATACTCAGTTCAGAAATTGATATCTGCATGTATCTGTGTAGTAAACAAGAAGCTTAGACTAAATAAATATCTTTATACTTACACATAAACCTGCCAAATATTGTCCATACTTATCCATGTAGTTTCAGTCACTTTATTCATCACCTTTGTAGAAAGTTTCACCTATACAAAATGTTCATATTGCAACCAAAGATAAAATGCTAATTTGTGCATTGTGTAAATCACTGGAGTGCCATGAATTTTTGCTATGGGGTTAGTACCCTCCAAAACATATTTGCTCCCCAGTATAATAGTGTACAGGGGTAGAAGAAACTTGAAAGGGTATAGAGGATGAGAATACTCACATGGGAGTGAATTTGTTCTTATGGAAATCTTGATTATCATGACAACAAGTTATCTAAAAGTAAGATGGTGCCACATGATTTACTTCTACACATGCCTGTTTGCCCTTTTCCTTCTTCATTTCATTCTTGAAAACAGAGAGGTAAATAAACTTTTTTTTACTTTATAAATTACTTGGTTTCATGTATTTTATTAGAAACAGAAAGTTAACTAAGATACTCCACAGGAGCCTACCCATTTTACAAATGGGGAAATTTGCCTGTTGAAGATTATATACTTTGCCCAAGTTCCCATAGCTAAAAGTAATAGAGATATAACTAGAGCCTAATCAAACTGGCTCCAGATTTCTAGTGTTACTTTTGCTCATATTTCTATTTATAAATATCTACATAAGCTGTGAGATATATTTTGTTCTTTTTTGCCAAATTTATTCAATATTATACAAATAAATATATTAAATTCAGTGTACCTACATTCTAATAGAAAATGTTTAGAGTTAGATTAGAGATGATAAATTTTATATGAAGCAACTTAAGATTATTGTTCTCTCTCAAGTTTCTACACAGAAATGTATAGAAGTAATAGAAGACTTGAGGTTCTAAGATATTTGTTTTAAAATCTTGGACAATTTTTCACAGAGCAATGTGAAAACAATTCTGGTCCTGATTTTTCCCCTTTTTTTCATGACTAATTTATCTATTTTTAAAGCACAGGGTGTTTTCATTTTGACCTATCAGTCAGACTTAAATTTACTCTATCACTTAGTGTTCCCCATACATAGTGCTGTTGTTTGCTTCTTTTGTATTATTAGGATCAAACCCAGGACCTGGTGCATTCTAGGTAAAAGCTCTACCACTGAGCAATACTCCCAGCCCTCATTTACAGCATAATGTAAAATGTTCCCTCTGCTTTTGTTGGAAATAATAGCTGGCAATCTCAAATGGTAAAAGCAATGTTGTTTATAACATAGTGTTAGTGAAAGAAATAAATATATTTCCAAGTTAATCTGATTATGTAAATTCAGGACAAAAAGGGAGGAGGCATATTAAATACTATTTAATAATAGATTTAGTGAAAATTTGTTAAGAAGTACTACAATGTTTCTTTTTATTGTTTAACTTTGAATATAAACCACCAAAACTATCTAAAGAGCAACAAATTTAAATGATCACCATAGCTTTTATAAATTACAACTGGAAAACTATAACTGACATCAAGGTACCCATTATTCTTATTAGACAGCTAAAGCCACAGTAATGGTACATACAACTTCCATTGCCCACCTTAGACCATTTCTTTGAACATTGATTCAGTCCCCAATAAAACAGAGAACAAAAACGGTGGAAGTGTTATAGTCCAGTATTACTTGTACAACTGCTTGTGAGAAAATAATGATATCCTTACTCAATAAAATAGCAGAGACTGAATGATTTTATCAATAGCCCTGGACAAATATTTCCCTTAGTTGGAAGGACAGAGAGCCTGCAGTATTTTCTAGTAACTACTTTGAAATATCTTAAATAGCTTGAAAGAAAAGAATCATCCCAGGACTCATTATAATCTGCTAACTATAATATGAAGTTATTATTCATATTCAGAGTAGTTTTAAATGTCCCACTAAAGCTCATTGGGATATAGTTATAAAATTTACTTTTATTCATTCATACATATGTCAAATTTTGCTCTGAGAAGATCAATAATTCACAAAACACTGGTATTTATTCTGTAGTCGTATTATCTGATAAGATTATTTATTTTCCCTCAAGTAAATTCACAAATTCTCATTTCCACAATATTTCCTTTAATTATTTTATCAATTTTTAGTAAATTATTAGATATTGAGTAATTGATCCATCTTTTTGTTTGATATTAAGTATCATCTAATACAAAATTATACTTTAGACATGTTTTAATTCAACTTTGAACCATATTAATATATTGAATGTTCAGAAGGTAAAGATTGTTCTTGTCCTTTGCATTGGCAAAGCATATGCTTTTGCTATATCACACAGCCAAGAAGTGGTAATTCTATACACACTTAGCTCACTTTTCTGTTTCAAATAAATGTAACTAGAATATATCTACCCTGCTTCAGAACAGTCTTAGCAACACCTCTGGACAGGCATCTAGATAATACCATCCATTCTGCTAGTTCCAGGTTTATTTTTTTCTCAGATGTCTTTCCTTCTTCCTTCTCCAAACAATTAATTAATGTTAATTTTAGATATTTTCTGATTTACCTGCTTCCTCAACGTTAGTTTATTAATTATATAAATATATACAATTTAAAGAACTCCAGAAACTTATTATCTGTTATTCAGTTTTGGTATATTTGATGCTTAATTTGTAAAATAGAATTTTCATACAATATTTGTTATCTATATTTTTACTATAAGTGGTTAACTTTCTTATTTAAGACACTAGTGGTCTTTCCAATTTAATCTCTTATGTTTTGGCAGATATATTGAATTATTTTTTTTCTCTCTTTTAATACCAGTCTGTGTAAAAAAAAAAAAAAACTTGCAGAAGTAAAAATTTAAAAGCATGTATTTCAATTTTCAACATATCATTGCCTTCTATGCATATTTCTACCTTCTCAAATTAGTTTTTACTCAACTTCTTTTGTGTTATAGATAATGCAGTGGAAAACAAGTGTGTGAGTAGTTTTCTATTCACTAAAATTTAATATTATTTGAACTTAATAAAAGTCAGATGAAAATAGGAAACTGTAAATACCTTCCATTATATAGCACTAGAGTACAGGTTAGACCATGTACTATTTTTTTAGAATCATAGACAATTTGCATAATTGAATTATACATGATGAGTAAGTTTAGCAACATGACAGGTAAACTCTCAAGGAACTGGCATCTTCATAGGTCTTCAGGTTTAACTTAATCTGTCTTCTATTGTTTTGACTTTTCCTTCCTGTTTCTTTCTTTTTCTTGCTTCACAAATAACCCATACAATTATAAACCTTCACCTAACACATAGTGTTTTTGGAGGGTTTTTTCTTTGGTCTCTGAGTTCCTTCTGTATTGTGTAATCTCCTCTCCTGCCACCCAATCCTCCTAAAAATGTTGATTAATATCTTAATAAATTAAGACACAGATATTCTGTGAAAAGAAAAGGTATTATAAGCCTATGATCATATATTTTTGCCCAGATAAAGCACAAGTTAAACATTTGGATGATATATATTATGAATTGAACTCAGGTCTTAATAATAATTTTATCTTCACCATAAAATTATGAAATAGGATCTATCTTCATTATCATTGTCATTTACTGAAGTAATACTGAAGCCCATAACATTTATACAGATTTCTCCAATCAAGGAAGTGGTAACTCAATTTGGTACTAGATTCTATGTGTTAATTATTCTACTAAACTCCTATCTTTTTAACCACAAGGTAAAGAATATTTAGTCTTAACCACAAACACAAAATATTGCAATCTATTGCACCATATAAAAAGTCAGATAATGATGGAATTGTATATGACCATTTTAAAAAATATTACCAATATCTGCACAACCAAATATTTTGGAAGTTGATATGCTTTATTATTACATAATCCCCCAAAAGTTTTTTTCAAATTGTCCTCTGTCAGGAGCGGCAAATGAATTATGGGTCTTTGAACTGTCCAAAGACAGAGGCAACACCTCTGTTGGGAATTCCTTGGTGCAAAGGTTCTGGTCAAAGCTTGCCTACTTGAAACCGTGATACTCTGTCCAAAGGGAGATTCTGTGCCAGCTATGGAATTTATTAGTTCATTGCCTTGGGTTCATATAACTGCTTCCTGGAGGTACATAATTATAGGCAAAAGCCACTAAGTCCTAATAAGGCTGCTTTTACCCTCAGCTTCAGCTCTGTTTATCTTGAAACTTTCTCACAATAAATCATTTTGATGTTTAAATCTATGTAATAAACATGCCCAGATTGCTCATGGTAGGTCATCCTCCATCAGAAGTAGAATGAACCACTAATCCCTTTTTCTCTACTTTTGTGTCTGTCTTTTCTCCATCTCCTCATTGACCAGTTGAGTTACCCCTAAATAAACCGTTGTGCACAACGTAACAGTCCTCAATGAATATTCTGGCTCTTCCAATCATTTGTTATATTTTCTAAATGTTAGTATATCCATCTAAGTAGATATTTTGTATTTGAATATTTTTATTTCTTCATACAGTACTATTACTCTGCTTTCTTCTCCTATGTCTCCTATTCCTTTTCCATAGCATATCCAAATCATATTAGTCCAAGTAGATGGTCATTGACTCCTATGCAAGATTGTGGCAGGCTCTCCTCAGTGTCTCTATAGAATGATGCACTTGGCCTTCATATTGCTTATTATCTATTCTGCAATTGCTTCCACATCTTTTTTTTCCTATTACATCACAACCAATAGAAGACAGAAATGTTCCTTTCTTATTTTTTATTGGATTTCTGGCACTGAACATATTAGTTAAATAAATACTTGTTAAATGAATGATCATTTTAATAAATAAATTTAATAATGAGATATATAAACACATTAAATTAATTTGTTCTAGCCCACATTATCTCATAAAATTCAGGATGCTATAATTACATATAGGCAATAATATGTGTTCAGTTGATGATGGAAAAAATTAGAAACTATGATATTTTACTTGAATTCAGCTATAAAAGTTAAGTAGGTAACTAAATAAAGAAGAAATATCTGTTAGTATTCAAAAAATTCATAGTTGGCATTTCTGGAAATATTGATTATTATTTCTGCAAATAATGATTATTAGGGTGATGTAAATTTCAGTATAATTTACAACTGAGTTCTTGGTTTTACTTTTGTCTTAAAAATTTTTAGAGAATCTTTATTAGAACCAGTTAATTGAGATAATTAAAATGTGTGCATCTAAAGAGCAAAAGAAAAAGGTTCTGCAAAAATAATAGAGAAAAATGTGTTGAAAACAGGGTGGTAAAACCTGACATTTGTTTTCCTTTTATGCATATGCTCATTAACAAATTATGATATTTTTATTCTAATAGATTTTCTTAATCTAAGGATATATCCACTAGAGGAAAGCAGACAGATATGGCAAATTTAACTGAAGGTGGTTCCTTAATGTATTAGTTAACATTCTCCAAAGAAACACGACTAAGAGGATATATACCTTTATATCTATTTATGTATATCCATCTATATTTATCAGAAAGAATATATACATAGAATTATGTATGTATATATAAGTATTCAGAGAGAGAGAAAGAAGAGGAAGAAAGAGATTTTAGGGGGATTGGTTGACAATACTATGGAGGTTTGGCAATTCCAAATTAGCAAAGTATAATGATTGACTGGACACGTAAAGGAAAAAGTACACTTCAAATCCAAAGATGTATGCCAACAGAATTTCTTCTTTTTTTCAGGAAGATCAGTGTTATTCTATAAAGGTCTTCAACTGTTTAGAAGAGGCCCATCAACATTATGGAATATAATCTATTTAAATTATACTGATTTAAATGTTAATTGCATCTAAAAAGCATCTGTTCTAGAAATACCTAAAACAATGTTTGATCAAACGTCTGGACACCATAGTCGAATCAAATTGGCACATATAATTAAATGTATCATTTTCTTAACTTTTCATTTATTTTGCTTTTTAAAAAATCAAATAAAAATCAACAGTGTGCATCTGTTTCTGCTCTCAGAATTTCCATTAACATGGGTGTTTATTTAAATAAAACTTATACCCACCTAGCTCATGCTTTTATTTCCCTCCACTGAACTTCTTCAGTAGATATCATAGCCTGTTGATTTTCAGTTTGTGCTGCAGTGTTCTGAGTTCTAGGTGTAGTGATGGTTTCCACATGCCTTATGTGTCAGGCCGGAAACCAGAAGTGCCAACTCACACTTACAGGCAGTCAATGGTTTGTAAGACATGGAATAATATATTTGTCACCTTTCTTGAGCCAGTGATTGGAATTCAGTCACATAATATAGTGTCTGAGCAGACAAATTTAATAATAGCCATATGACAATGGCGGTAAATGTGCAGTAGCTCAATGTCAAATCCTGATTACGTATCAAGAGGGCATTAACCACCACATTATTCTCCACCATGCCACTTAATGTCATCAGTCACTTTAGGCTTCCAGGGAAAACAATGGCTGGTTGTATGCTTTGAAATCACCTATATTGGAGAAAGAAGAAAGACTAAAATCAAGAACACAGAGGCTACTCCCCTTAAAACTGAAAAAAAACAAAAAAAAAAAAACCTATAAATGGCCCAAATGTACTGCATTCAAATTATATAAGTAGCCCATTCTCTAAATTGTCTCTGGTTGAAACAGGAAGAAACACTAAAGGTGAACGTTCTAATAGCATTTATGGATATTTCAGAAGATGAAGAAAAAGGAAAACAAAAACAAGACAACTATACCCAAGGTCATGATCAGGAGGGAAGAAATGACTAACAGTCTCCATTTTAACTACTCATGACTTGTAGTACACAGATATGATTGTAAGTGATTCGCACCCCATGAGTGTCATCGCCCCTCCCCATCCTATCTCTACAACTAGGACTTACTTTTTTCTGCATGGATTCAGAAAAAGTAACTCACAAAATTGAGAGTAAATTCTTTTAGGAAAACCAAACAGTCCTAAGTATGAAAAATTCACTCCAGGCGTATTCTGTAAAAATACTGGAGAACAGAGAAAAAGAAAACCTTTCAATTATAACTTCATATTCTAGTATCTCAAAGGCACTAGAAAAGCAGATCAAAAACAAGGTGTGCATTACTAGGCTTAAACTGAAGTCACAAAGGTAAGATATAGGCAAGGCTAACATTAAGAGGGAAGGAAGTCAAAGAAATGCTATACTTATGCAAAAAATGAGACCCAGAGAGAGATGCCCATGTCAGATTTACAGGAAATGTCCTGACATTGTTGCAAATATAACACAGCAATAAAAAATGAATTAAGAAATAAAAAAAGAAAAGCACAGAAACAATACATGGAACATATATCTAAAAATTATGCCATACAAAATATTTCTCCAAATGAGTGTTTCTCCTCACAGAGATAATACATAGAAAATAACTCTGCAAACTGAAGATTAAAGGTAAAACCTGGAACATTTGTAAATGAATGGAATAGTGGAAAGGAGACATACATTTTGAGCAAAATGATTCCATTACACAATTAACAAATGAATTAAGACTATGAGAAGCAAAATGCACAGATGGAAACCATAAAAAGAATTAAAATGACTCACCATTTCAGTTTTGAGTTTAAGGGTTTTTTTTTTTAAAGCTGAAGATATGAATCTATTTCCACTTCTAATTATTTTGTATTTTACTGAAGCCTAACCATTCTGTGAGTCCTTTAAGAAACTCTTTTAGTAAAGCATTTACTTTCTAAAGGTTGATTGTTTTAATATCCATGTTTTCTACTATCTCTGGCATATCTGTCAGTAATTATGCTTTGACTTTAGATGTTTTGGGATCAACAAACATGCCCATATATACAAGTATTTATTGTTAAGAAAATAAAATTTTGGTTTGACAATCTGTGTATCTTTTAGAAACTAATAATTCCACTGAACAACATGAAAATGCACTCTGCATTTTAGAAAGGCATTCTGTACTTCTGCCTACACATAAGTTTGATTATTAATGGAGAATATACTAAAAAAAACGAATTTAGGCTCTAGAGTCTCAAGTAACAGATTTTCACATGGATAAATTCAAGTAATGTGGGATAATTATTAATTAATAGAATATGGACAAGGATAATACTTTTATATAAATCCAAAAGAGTCTATCCCATACATCTGGGCACAGAGTCATAACGGAAAAGTTAATGAACTCAACAAAACTGTATGAATTTTATGACCTATATTTGCAGACTACATTGCTAATATAACTGTTCTGCTCTCTGTAGAAATACTAAAAATAGCGGACAATGTTGTATAAATATTGCTACAGATAGAAAAAAAACAGAAAGTTGTGGTATAATTAAACCATACCAATTTATAATTATGTGGAAGATAAGAATGAGAAACAGAAACAGAAAAAAGAATTGTTTTAGAAACAGAAATGACCTGCCTATGCTATTTTATTTCCATTGTCTAAAAATAGAAAGTAAGCACCATATTTAAATATAAGTGGACTTTTCTTTGTTTGCAATCAAGCTAATTTGCTAAAATCTTTTTGTAAAAGACCTTTTTTTAAAAGATGGACACAATATCTTAACTTTATTTATTTTTATGTGGTGCTGAGGATCAAACCCGGTCGCTCTACTACCAAGTTATAACTCCAACCCCTTCTAAAATCTTAATGTTTATAAATTCCAGGGTTCTAGAATACTAATAATAAAATTCTTGGTAAATTATTTGAAATCAGGAAAGTGAAATGTACATTTAAGCAGCAAGTTTTCTACTTTGTAGCAAATTAATTTGTAGAGGGACATTTATTGTTGGAGTTGGTAAAGAGTTTTATCATTATTCTATCCTTTTAGTCATTAATTACAGTCATCCTGGCTAAGAAGCAGTACATATGAGATTTTGTGAAGAGTGAGGATGATAAGTGATGAATTTATAGCTATTAACTTGATTTTCATATCACCTACAGTAAGTAATAGGAAAAGTAATAGGTAGCAAGGAGTATTTTTATTGTTAGCATTTCAATTCATATACTTTGTGGTTTACTATTTGTATTAAAAGCAAAAATGTGGAAATATGTGCATAATGGGTTTATTACATATTTCACATGTTTAAAAACCTAATACCATCATAACAGTTCAACATGCTTACTTAGAAGACTATGAAGAAGAAATAGATTTTCATTCATATTAAAACTTTCTTAATCGGCATAACTTCCGACAATGCTCTGATAAAATAAAAGGGAAGTTTATTTTCTAATATGTTTTCTTAATTATAACGTAGTTATACTCCATGGAAGGAAAAGTCAAAATACCATATCTGAAATACTTTTTAATGTAATGGAGAATATTTTGGTAAATAAAAGAAATAAGTTAACTCTGTATTTTAATGACTTTTTTTCTACTTTATTTCTCTATTTTTTATTTATGACATCCTTCCATTTCCTTTCACTTGTATATTCTTAGTAAATTTTCCAAGCAGCACTTTCCAATGCCTCATACATCAAACAATTCCAATAATGGCCCCACAAAAAGGTCTCACTTTTTTTGGAAATTGTTTTTAAAAAAATTATAACATGTCTTCTAGTCATGGAGATTAAATCAAGCATTAAAAAATAATGCACCATTGTCTGAGAACAAATAATTCTAACCCTGTATTCCAAAATACATTCCAAAATCCCTGTATTAAAAATACATTCATTATTAAATAAAACTCTTTCATAAAACCAGTTTTCAATATTGAATGTTTTCTTTATAATATTCAACCACTTGCTGGGATCTATTCTAGATCACCATAAACAGTTGTATAAATTTTCAAATGCAGAAATTTATTTCCCCAACATAAATTTAACCATAGTGAATGAAAAAAAATAATGGACAGATAAGAAAACAAAAATGTGTAAGTTCAAGTGTCATTTAAATCTATAGGGATAGAACAATTTTCACCAGTAGTAAATACAGATATGAGATATAAAACCTGTACCTAGTAAATTGCATAGTTGAAACATTAATATGAACAAAATAAGCCAATGAGTAACTGAATCAGTCCCTGAGTAGAATCCTTGAATGGAAAGATACTTTGGGGACAAGATGTTGAATTGTTGGGAGACCAAATAAAAACAACTCTCAAGCCTAATCCAGTGTCTGCTTTAATAGCCATTATAAAATTACAGTGTTATTTAGGAATAAGTAAAAAGAATATTCTGATATAGTATATCTGTTAAGAAAATACTTTAAAATATTTTATAATGCACATTTAAGGTGTATGTTATAGTTTATGGGATTCACAGACAGTAAATGTTATAGTGGAGTAAATCATATCCATCTCCTCATAGTTACCCATTTTTGGTTTTGTTGTTATTGTGACAAAAGTGCATGAAATCTACTCATTTAACATGAAGAGCATTCATAGCACAATTCAATCACTGGCAGTTCTCATGTTGAATATTAGATCTCTAGACTTGTTCATCCTATACATATGCTACTCTCTATCTCCTCACCAGAAAATGCTTTCTTAAAAGTCCACCAAAAGCTCTTTCTAGTCTTTTCTTAAGTCATTGATGCAATAAGATTAAAGACAGACTAAATCATTTTTCTGGCCAGTCATTCACCCAGGTACATTTTTTCCTTGATCATCATGGTCTTTGCAGTTTTATCCTGGCATTATGAATGTTTCTTCAAAGGGATGGGTGGTTCTTTAAGCCAAAATTGATTACTTTTGTAAATATTTACTTCTTTGTGTCTCTTCCCATGCATAAAATATTTTAAATAAAATCCTATATACTTTTTCATTAAGTGTGAAAGGAAACATTTTCAATGTCCTTAACAAATAGCAAGTAATACTCCCAGGTGGTAAACCATATTGAACAATAGATGAGTGGTGTATGAATACATACTCAGAGACCCTGGATTAAACTCTGTTACCAGGAGAGAAATAAACCTTGCCCCAAGATGTTTTCTATACATAGAAGTAAAGTGGGTAAGTAATATTTGATTTGCTCCCTGTTTTTGAAAAAGTCTTTGATTTGTTGACTCAGTGTTGAAAACAGTAGAATTATGCTAGAATATGAACAGTCTTCTGTATTTTGGAGTGCAAACACAACCTGGAACAAAAGGTACTAGCCTGACTTTATTATTACCTGACAAATGGAGATTCATTTGACGGATTCTAATCAGAATGGTCATCTCCTCCTGGCACTGCCGCTGAGGCCAGAAGATGACATTTTATTAAATTCATATGCTCATGAATTGTCAGCACTTATTTTGCTTGTATGTTCTGCAGCTTTCAGCGTTATTGATCATGAAATTTTAATATAATGCTTGGAAACGTATGCCTGCATTTCAAGAGCAACCTCAGATTGATTTAGGCCTTAGCTGCACCCAAGAGATTAGTCCACACTGTTTTGTGTATTTTTTCCTTTCCTTCTCCTATTTTTCTTTCTCTTCTTATCCTCTCTCATCTATTTTTTCTTCCTTTTTACTACTAAAAACAAAATATGCCACTGAATAAAATAAAGTCCCCAAATCTGGCTTGGTTTAATTTTAATATATAAACTATTCTAAATACTTACATTAAAAGAGTTTCTATAACTAATACATTTATGGTAACTCATTAGATTCTACCTATATTTAAACATCAGTATACTATGCCAATTTTCCTGTGTTATATAAAATGTTGTAACTCTGGTTACAGTCAAATTTGTTATAACTCACACAAATAATAAAAATGTCTATTAATTCATATAAGTGGTTTCATAATTAACAGTCATTTCCTTTACATTTGATAGAAATGGCTTTGGATAAGTTTCAATTTGTATAATTTTAGGATTTATTTAGACTCCTACTGGTCTTTTGTATGACACTTTTTCTTTAGTACTATGAAATCATTTTTTCTTTTTTCCCCCTCCTCCCTATCCACATAGAAGCTTGCAGAGAAGAACCATTGCTTGCCTTTACTTGTGTTGGTCTTATAATAAGATTGAAAGTCTGTTCAGTACATTGATTTTTTTTCTCAACAACTTGATTACTGCAATTCCCTGCTAGTTGGCTGCTTTTCAACTACTATATCAAATTGCAATATGTACAAAGCTAAGCTGCAAGACTAGTGGTCTGCAACCACATATTGGGGGAAAAGCAGCATCCTCTTAAGTTTTTCCCTTTAATCTCTTATAGAGGGGGTTTTATATGGACTGTAATCTATTTTACATTAAGACAAGTTCTCATATCTTTATAGTAAAAAGTTTTAAAGATCATGTGACAATAGTAGTGAGGTAACTATAAAATCATAGACCCACAAAATCTGATCTCTCTGTAACTCAGCTACCTGGGTTCAAGTGGCCAAATTCAACTTGAATAATAATGGAGATAGAAAAATGGTCCATCATAGCACAGAGAATATAACATATAAGAAGAACTGCTCCAACCAAGTGGAATATGTCAGAAGCATTAGTGTGTCCAATAAATTACCTTGCATTTAATACATTGAATGAGTAAGTGAATGAAAGAAAGAAGACTAAGAAGTAATATATTTTACAGAAAATTGAGGATCTATCCCAAAAAGAATTTAAGATGCTGATTTTGAAATATTGGCCTTAGAATAATAGAAAGATAAACTTCTTCTACACATTTATGGCACAAATAACTTTAAAAGACAGTTTTAAATATAAGAAATGGTGGCTATAATCCCACCTACAATCCCAGATACTGGGAAGGCTGAGGCAGGAGGATCACAAGTTTGAGGCCAGCCTGGACAATTTTATGAGACACTGTCTCAAAATAAAGATTTTTAAAAAGAGCTAGGTGTGTAGCTCACTGGTAAAGCACTTGCCCAGCATGTGCAAGGCCCTAGCTTCTATCTCCAGTACTGAAAAAAAAAAAATTCTTCTTATTAAAGGATTTACTTTAAATGTTAAAATAACTATAAAATTAAAGAAGAAACACTTAAAATAGTTATGTTTTATATGAAAAGTGATTACAACATAAACTCTTTATTGCATAACCCGCAAAAGAATAAATTCAGGTGATCCTATAAAAGAAATAAGTTTCTTTTTTTTAGATTATACACTAAGTGAGAAACTATAAGATGCATTTTATACTTGGAAAGCAAACATATTGTAAACATGTAGAAGTTACTATTACTGGGTTGTGGCTAATTTTATAAATACAAAAATCCATATTTTATGCCCACAATATGGAAATCCAGAAAGGTCTATAAACCAGATATTTTTTATTTCTGTCCTTTATTTGTTTTCAGTTGTTAATTTCAGGAACAAGCATATGTTTTGCTGCTGGAAAAAATATTGACCTGTTTTTACTACTATTGTTCTATAGTCCACTGGATTATTATGCAATCTATAGTATTTATACTATTTTACCTTTCTGAATATATTGCCCAACTAAATAGTTCTGTAATTGGAAATACTTCTGTTTCTAAATGTCTTAGACAAAGAATTATGAACTTATGCCATGCTAGTTGAATTTTACATTGCTTTCTCATTTATTCATTCAACAATTCAGTAAACATATACTGTGACCATGTTCTAACAAATGATCTAGGCACTAAAAACAGCTCTCAAACAACAACTTCCAGGCTATATATATATGAACAGAACGGCATTTAACTATGGCAACTACGAGATAGAAGGAAACAATATGAGGGTTAGAAACTCCTTACCTTAGCCTCAGTTCCCATGCAAGTAGGGAAAGCATCCTGGATGCCCAGGCTAAGTTTGATAAACTAATGGATTTAGTGAGAACAAATATTCAGTGTGGAGGGTCAGCTAAGGATAATGGAGAAATACTTGATCTGGAATCTCTTAAGTATTTGAGTCTTACTGGAAAATGACAAGACAAAAGCCAAGTGTGGGAATGTTTGATTCTTTCAGAAGATTCAAGGTAGCCAATCTAGGGTTTTATGGGAGAGCTGACAGTCTTGATATTGTTCAGATTTGAGTTTTTTTCATTAAATAATTAATTGGAAGGGATGAACCAAGTAGATGGCAGGGAGACACTGGCTTGAAGATTGTTGTAGTAAGAGAGATAAGAAAAGAAGGAAGGTGTTCTCTAAGACAGTGGTCTGTGAAATTGTGCGCTCAAAGAATTTTATGTAATATTTCATGTAAGTGTTTAGGATGATGGTTATAAATTTAAATAGAAAAAACTGCTGTTGTTGTTCTGTATCTGCAAGTCTGTACAATACATGTCTATGACAACACAGAAAGGAGATGCCCAGAATAGTAATTATGTGCAGCTAAATTTAAATGCACACATGTATGTATGTGCATACATATGTGATATATGAGATATGCATACATTATACATATATATTCTTTTAGTCATAAATGATAATATAATGTCTTTAAATTCTTTTCTCTATATTCCATTCTTGTTCAATCATGAGTAAGTCAGTCACTATATCATAAAATATATTTCTTCAGTGTTACTTATTAAGGTTATAGGCCATAAAATGAGAGCTCCATGCAAGTTTCATAATTTTTTGTTTCAGTAAAACTCCTAGATTAGCTCCTATTACATAATATATATTCAAGCCTATTTATCAAATGCATACATAAATAAATGAAGCATTTCAGTCAGCCTTTTTGTTATTGTGAGGAAAAGACCTGACAAGAACAATTACAGGAGGAAAAGTTTATTTTGGTGCTCACGGTTTCAGAGGTCTTAGCCTACAGACACACAGCCGGGTTCATTCTTCAGGGCTCAAGGTGAGGCTGAACATCATGGTAAAAGGGTACGAAGGAGGTAAGTGGCTTAGGACAAGAGGATCAGAAAGCAGAGAGAGCTCTGCTCAACCTAGATGAAATACATTCCTCAAAGGCATGCCCCCAAATGACCTGCCTCCTTCAGGGATACCTTACCTGCCTATAGTTACTATTCAATTAATCCCTATGGTGGGGAGGTAATGCACTGATTAGGTTAAGCTTCTCACAACCAATCACTTCACCTAAAAACTTTCCTGCATTGTTTCATACATGAGCTTTGCGGGGATACCTAATATTTAGACAATGTAAAGGAATACTAAAATAAAGGAAGACATGCTTTGTTTATAAAAGTATTTCAAATTATGTATCCCAGATTTTAGTCCAAATCCAAATGATAAATAACATACTGAATTTTTTGTTGTTGGTTCTTCTTCTGCCACTTTAGTATTAGGATGGGAAACTCATTCATCAATACTATACTTAAAGATACATTACTGAGCCACTTCTACAAAGCCATTGTGTCAGGGGCCACCATGAAAAGGAGTTGAGCCCGTAGGAGCTGAGCGCATACTCTTAGCCTTGAGCAATGAGGAAAGCAGGTAGACCTCACCTTCGCTGAGCAAGGAATTACTGCTCTGGGATTGGTCCTCACCCAATAGGACTGGACTACACCCCCCTGAAACCCAATCCCTTGCTTCATTTGGGTGGAACTTTCTTGTGTCTTCCCCCCAATAAATAGAAATTCAGGAGTGGTTTCCTTCTCTTTTGCCTGCCTCTCTTGCCTCTCATGTGGGAGCTGGGGCAGAGGAGCTGTCACTGAACCCCAAGAAAAGGTGCTTTCTTTGTCTGTGTGGTTATTTAGTGCCAGCCCAATTCACCTGGAGTGACCCTGACTGATTTAGTTACAAGTTGTGGCACTTTTGTATGTATATACTGTCCTTAGTTTGGAAGTCTTCAAGGTGAGATCTCATGTGCTACTTTTCTTTCTAGGATTCTATTTCTGATTTCAGTTCTGGTGAAATATCCCAGAACTTAAACCTGAAATGCTGGAACTTTGGTTATATAGTGTGGCTTTGAGGGGAAGTCTGAGGACACATTTCTTCCTTCTCCAGAATGGAGTAATCATGCAAAAGAAAAATCCCTGTACACCAGGAAAGAGAAAATCACAAACTTATCTTCAGTCCTTTTCCTACACCACTTTACCTTTATGAAAAGCTGATTTAAAGCATTAATTAACAAAATAGTAGTTCTTATTAAATCAGTAGTGTGTGACAGACATAATAAATATATACTGCATTTCATATATCCCTTTAAAAATAGCTGAAAAGTAGAAGTTACAGATGTCATTTTATAGGCCAGAAATTGAAACTTAGTGAGTGAAAAAACTCATTCAAGAACTCAACCTTAGTAATGGCACAGCTAAAATTCCAGAACTGCTGTATTGAAAGTCATTCTTTCACTAATAAAGAACAATATATGTTATTTCCATAAAACTCCTTTGAGCTATATTTCAGAGTCTAAAGTTATTTTTCACACCTAGAACGACAAATTTGCTTTTGATATGTTGCACATTATACAGAATATGGAGAGAAAGCAGTGCCAATTTCAATCATTTTTGTCAATTCACACACTGCCATTCCTAGGAAAACCTGAAACACCTTCTATGAAAAGAGTCCTCAAGGGTGATATATAAAATTATTAAGAGTTAGTACATTTTATCCATTTACTGGCAGGTAGAAATAATATCAAAAGTAAGTTATAGAAACATAGCTGTCAAACATTCTCAGATTGATAAAGCAAATAATGATAGTAATTATTATTATATTATTACTATAAACAGATCATATTGTGTAAGATTTGTACTAACCAGTCCCTTTGCATCCATTATCTAATTTGATTCTCAAACATTTTAGCTTGGGCTTAGTTTCCCCTTTTCCAGATATTATTTATTACTACATCTAGTCATAATAGTCCCACTTTCAATCAAAATCAAAGACTTGCTTCCTTAAACCCTCCTCCAAATCACCTCAAGACACTCACCCTACAGCAAGTTCCCTTGAATGTCATCCCACTAGCATGCACTGTGGTTCATGTGTAAATTTTTCTCCACTCAAATTGGCATAAGTCAGTTGTTTTCAACTACAGTTATGTTCCCAGTCATCTTTGGCTATTGATACATGAAAAAAATTCAATGAAATATATTTTGCATCAACATGATACTAAACAACTAGTTTAACAATTCCAGATTGTTACTTTTCAACTCAATGAATTGTTTATCCCTATGATTACTCACTTTGTTGTTTGCAATGACCCTAGACATTGGCTGTTTTCTTTCTTCTTCAAGTCCGTCTTCCACTTAATTCCTTTACTCCTTCTCTTGGCAGAATTGGCAATAAAGTTCGTGTGTTAACTACAGCCCTTATTTAAAAAGTATGTCATACTAATGAAACTCAATATTTTATTGTAAAATGTTTTGTTTAATTGAAGTCCATCTAAGGAATGCTTCGATCAACTGTTTCTATCATGGTTTGTGTGAATAACTAAGGGGAAAGGTAAAAAAAAGAGAAAAGCTAAAGTCAATGATTGCAGGAGTGGTTTGGGTTCACAGTGCCCTCATGCATTCCACAAAATGGTTTAAACCCTAAGAGAGAAAGGTCAGTGAGTCAAGTAGTGGCACATAAACTATTATGGCCTTACATGATTCGAGTCCCTCCTCATATTTGTAATAAATCACAAAATCTAATTTGACACAAAATCCACTATCCTTAAAACCTATAAATCTTTTGCAGTGCTCCATTAATTGAAAAAGAAAATAACCAAGAAACTATACAGAATTATCTGAATTCTTTTTTTCCCCTTTAAAAGTCATTGTCTTTGTGATCTGTCAAGTTTCAGAATAGGAAACTCATTCATATAGAATGCAGTTAATACGGCAATGCATGTGACTAGTATCTCTCTCTCTCTCAGTAAAGGGCTTACTGCAACATTCTGCACCTTTAAAATACAGAGAGGTGCTATCTCTGTTTCCGGACTGGTAGCTATAGTTGGAGGATAAACTAGTCTCCTTTTGTTCTTCTAGTACTTCTTGCTTTGCCTATACCTTATACCAAAATTAGACTATACTTTCAGCAACAATGGATCCAGAATAACATAAAATGAAATATTCTTATATGTCATTAGGATTATTTCACATTCACATTTCTTTCATATTTTTATTGTGATTTAGAGTGGTGCATAATGGAGGAATTGTTGTTATATATTTGTACATACACAAAAATATAACAGTATAATTTGGCCAATATAGTTATTATATTTATATAATAATAATATGATAATTATATATCTTAGTTATTCCCTTTCCCTCTCTTCCTCCCTCCTCCTGGTCTGTTTCATCTATCACATTCTTATTCTAAAGGGAAATTTGAAGATTTTAATTTTAATATTGGTTTACTTCAATGTAATTGGATGATAAAGAAATATGGCACCTTTAAATTATTCTAACCACCAACTGTTTTTAAAAATGTATTGTACATCCAAGGCTTTCTATATTTTGACAAGAAAGCCAATATTTAATAACTGAATTACAAATTCATCAACAGCCACATCATCTTATTCATGTTGTTGTTAGTCTCTTAAATAATAGTTTAGGTTTTTTACAAGGTAGTGTTTAAAAAAGCAAGAAACACAAAGTTCTGATAGCTTTTAAATAGGAATATTAAATGATTTATTTAAAGGGAAGTTTGAAACCAATGGGGGAAAAAACATATAACACGAATTCTAACCACTGTCTTTAACACAGAGAAATAATAAATTTAACACGTCATGTATCGAATCCTTGTATGAAATTTTAAAACCATCCTCATCATAAAATAATTTTAAGCCCTTAAACTTGAGAGAGTTATTGGGAGGTAGAAAGGTTTAAATATGTCTCATCTACATTCTGCTCATATCAATTTAAGCTCAGACATACACACACCCTGTTTTTCTGTCTTTTCTTTTTTTATCTTATGTTTTTACAAGAAAGTTAAAATAGTCTATGATAATAATTCTGCCTAAGATATACTGATATTTTATAGCTTTATTGAGGTATTATTTGTATATTTGATAGAAATGTATATATTCAAATCATATAATTTAATAATTTGAGGTATAAGTGCACACCCATGATATCAACAGTGCAAGAACAATGTATAATAAAACATAATCACAATATGTAATAAATATATCTTTCACCTCCAAAAGTTTCCATTTGTTCCTCTACCTTTCTTAGAAGAATATGTAATATGGGATCATCCCTTTTAGTAAATTTTTCAATACACAGAAATGTATTGTTAACTATTGGCTCTGTTTTATAGCATTAATGTGGAACTTATTCACTTGGTATAATTGTGACTTTAAACTATATAAAAATTCCCCTTTCCCCCACTGCTGTTCCCAGCCATTGCCATTCTGTTTTACCTTTTTTTTTAAAAAAAAAAAATAATGTTCTTTTTAGATATACATGGCAGTATATCTAACATATTATAATACATGGAGTATAACTTACTCTAATTTGATCTCATTCTTGTGGTTGAACATGATGTGGAGTTACACTGGTCATATATTCATTTATTAACATAGGAAAGTTATGTCCAGTTCATTCTACTGTCTTTTGTATTCCCATATCCATCCCTTCCCTTCATTACCCTTTGTCTAATCCAATGTACTTATTTTCTTACCCCATCTCCCTTTATTGTGTGTTAGCATCCACATATCAAAGAGAACATTCCGCCTTTGGATTTTGGAGATTGGCTTATTCCACTTAGAATGATATTGTCCAGTTCCATTCATTTACTGGCAAATGCCATGATTTCATTCTTCTTTAAGGCTGAGTAATATTCCATTGTGTATATACACCACATTTCTTTATCCATTCATCTATTGAAGGGCACATAGGTCGGTTCCATAGTTCTGCTCTTATGAATTGAGCTGCTATAAACATTTATGTGGTTGTATCACTATAGTGTGCCACTTTTAAGTCCTTTGGGTATATATAAGTTTGACTTCTTTAGTGTAATCCTGCAGTACTTGTGCTTTTGTAACAGACTTAGTTCACTGAATACAACATCTAGTTCATCTATTTTGTCCCTAATGGTAGAATTGTCTTCCTTTTTTTAAGATTGAATGATATCCCATTGTATGTACATACCATATTTTCCTCAAGCATTCATCTATTGATTAACATTTGTATGGTTTACGTATCTTGGCTATTGTGAATAATACTAAAATGACCACTGGAGTGCAGTTATTTCTTCAACATACTGCTTTCATTTGCTTTGGATAGATATTGAGAGTTGGAACTGCTGGAGCATATAATTGTTCTTTTTTTTTTTTTTTTATTTTGGAGGGAACTTCCATAGTGTTTTCCATAGCAAATTTCTTTAAAAAACAGAATATTTATTATAGGGTATAATTTGTAACTGGGAAACCAGAAGATGTTGCATTGTCGCAGATCATGTAAGTAAATCTCATATTAAATGGCTTTATATTATGTCATGAACAAATTCTTAAAAAGGTTTGTTCAATTCTACTAAAATTATAAATTTTTATATAAATTTGAAATGTTCCCTCATTCCCTGATAATTGATGTCTTCACATACTAACCAAAGATGGCTTAGGAAATTTAATGGAATTTGGTATTAGAATAATCCTTATCTTCACATTAAGATAAATCAAACTAATATCAATAGATTTTTATTCTGAGAAGTTTATTCTTAAAATATGTAAAATTTAAAATTTATCAAATTGCTAATTAATAGAGAAAATTCATTGCCAATCCATAGTCTAAGTGCTAATACTTCAAAACTGTTGTTTAATCAAATTAGTAATTCATCACTTTATAGAGATTTCTAGATGTTTTACTACCAGCAATACTGCAGTAGTCATTCACTGACCATGGAGACCAGCACTAAGGTAATTGAAGAAATAAGTGTGCCGGTATCACAAAAGCTACAGCTTCTGAGCTAATTCAAATATTTTCTGAGGTAAGAAAAGTGATATAATGTAAATGTGAGCAATTGAAACTAACCCTAATGTTTGCTAAGATGAAAAGTTACATAAAATATCAGAGAACAGATGCAGAAAATATACTATGTTTTGCATCTTTTTCATATCTACTACTAGTGCCTTGAGTGAATTTCACAAAACATGAGACTCTGTGGAACTTAATTTCTTGAATTGAAATGTCAGGACAATGCTACTCAGCCTCTGCAGATTCATAGGGGAAATGCAGGATAAAAAATGATTATATGGCAAATGCAAATGTTTATGAGGAATATTAACCTAAAGTTTGGACATAAGAAAACAATGTCAAAAAGAATGATGGCTTTTCTGAAACTATAATGAGCTTTGAATTCACGTTAGACTAATTTCCTTGAATAGAAAAAATTTTATGTGAAGTTAATGTGTCGCTTTACAATAGAATGCTTTTATCATGTAGTCCTGGGACAACCAGGAGACTAAGGCTAATTTCCTGGTATATTTTATTAAATGCACTAAGAATAATAAGTACTCACCAAGAAATTTAAAATTCCACTTAGAGTCTCTTCATCACAGTCAGAGGAATAGAAATCAAGTATTCCCAGACATAGCCTCTCCCTAAAGAAATCTTGTAGTAATTAGGCACCCACGGTAATAAAATTTCACTGGGCAGTTAGAAGGGCAGAGGCAGGAAGTGCTTGTAAACTTGTCCTGAATTTTAACTAATACTTGAAGTAAAAAAGAATTTAATGCTCATCGGTGTGTATTTTCCTGTTAATGTTAAATCCTTCTACTCACATTTTTAAAATGTGACTTATCTAATACATTTATATAGCGCTATCTAACAAAAATAATTAAATGTATTTTATGACCTGCTTAGTAAAACAGTTGTGCTAAATGAAACAACTACCAAGTTTGTTGACTAATTTCAGCAAAAGAACAAAAAGAATAGTTTTTTAAAGTATCCAGAAAGTTCCTTTTGTTTTTGTGTGGTCTAATTTTTCTCAAAATTCACACTATGTTGATCTCATTGATAATTCTAACTCTTTCTTTAATTAAAGTTAAGTTTTAGAGGAAAAAATATTTTTAATTAACTTAAAGTAAATTGTGAATGCTTACAGCAGACTCTGATTTAAGCCTCCCAAGAACATTTTCTAGAAAGCACTTGCTGCCCCAGGGAAGGTAAGCAGTTGGCTGGTAGGCCCCAACAGACTACATACTCTGTGTCTGTGTCAAGTTCCAAGTAGAGGTGCTACTCTCCAGAAGGAGGGCACCAGTGAGTGACTGGAGAGGAGGTGGTACAAGTGCTTAGCCATCTCCCCTGTGATGGTGTTTCTCCAAGTCATGTGCATGCATTAAATCAGATCTTTATGTAGGTCTATGCTCAAAGAAGATGGATATACAAACCCAAGAACCAAGAAGTGTAAGCAGTCAGTACCTGCACCATTTCTCCTAATGATTCACTTAAGGATGGTGTGCCTTCTATTCCTGCAGGGTTAGAACTTCTAACCCAGGAGGACTGGTTAGGAACCATAAGGAACAACTAGGAAGAAGTTTCATATTATGAGCTTTTTGTGTCTAGTAAGTAGCTGACAAGAAGATCTAATATTTTAGGAGGAGTAATTGGTCATAATTAGCAAGAATAAGTAGGACTGCTTTTACACAATTGAGATGTGTACATTATGTGCAGATTTCATTTGATAACTTGGTGTGGACCCCTGTTGATGCTCCCTAGCCAAATTTGAATGAAGAGAGCATTTGAATACATCTGAGAAGGTCATAGTTATCAGGACATCAGACCTATCTAGAATGAAGACTTGTTTCACACCATCTGGTAATATAGATGGTAGCTGAGGGTGAATGGGATGTGTAATGATTTGAGTAGCAGATGATAAGTATCCTTCAAGACCACAAGACCATCTTCAGTGATGAGCCCTGAAGTTTATCCCACTAATATCCCTCTTTTAAGACTTCCCTTAGAGAGAGGGGTTCTCTCTGAAGGGGCTGCCTTTCAAGTGCACATTAAGAAGTGGATCTGTGTTGTATAATTAAGGACCTGCTGCTTGGCTGCAAGGAATGTGGTTAGCTGATAGCCTCTAGCTCTTAGTTCCATCATTCCTTATTTAAACTAAGGCAGAAGTCTTCCAGGGACAGCCTCTGGCCAATGATTGAGCAAGTTAGTGGTAGATAAAAGTCAAGCTCTTCCTACTGTGGCTGAATAAGGAGATGGTGCAGTGACATAGCTGTTCTACTCATTGTGTCACTTCTAATAGGTTCTTTTCTTACAACTCATGATAGGGATGCACTCTGTTATGTCCACATCTTAGGTGACATTACGCTTTGAACATGTTGCCTCTCTTTTCTGCTTTCACAAGTCTACTCCTCAATAAGCTTTCAACCTAATAACTTTGTCTCAACATCAGCTTCTCAAAAAATTTAACCTCAGTGACCTGTTAGAATCAATTGGTATTAGATTTTGTTATTTCTTGCAGAGAATATTCATGGTATTTTTCACTCACTCACTAAATAATGTATTATTTTTTCTACATATATCTAAATATGTTTATTCAGAATCCAAGGTATGGATCAGAGTCTGTTTAAGATAATATGTTGGATACATTGGCTTCTCTCACAATGATCTTGCCTTTAAAAAATTAATACAATAACACAAGAGATAAGATATTCTTGAGTAAAAAAAAAAAAAAAAAAAAAAAAAAAAAAACCAACATTCTTTTTGCCACTAAATACTCAAGAAAACCACACTGTGAACATTCATATTGGCCAATATTTGTTTTATGATGAAAAATTAGAGTGGATGTCATTTAAAAAAATGTGTTGCCTGATCTGGGCCATTAAAAAGGAATAACATTGCAAGTGCGGAAAGTTAGGGCAAGATCACTGTGGGAAGTGGACACACAAGTACAGTTTCTATCTTTTTATGTATCTAGACACCTGAAACTAAATAAAATTGGTTTCTGCTTCTCATTGATTTATTAATAATACGTACGTAAATCATATGTATTAGTAGGTCTGACGTATTTATTTGTTACTCAGAATAAAAATAGAAATTGAAGATGTAGAGGAGAGAGTGAAAAAAGTATTTTAATGAGACACAGTTGGATTAGTAACTAGGCTGCCCCACTTAGACTGAGCAATAAATATCCTTGCATCTGGTTTCCTTGACAGCAGTATCTGCTTCCTCCAATATTTCTGCTGTAATTCTGATGGATCCCATTCTTGTAACATTTTGAGCACTTTAGCATGTCACAGAAGGACCACCCCGCCACCACATGCAACATTGGGTGATCTTGACATAATTATCTTGCTGTTCTTAAATCACACTCTTTCAAATGTCTTTTATTTATTTATTTATTTATTTATTTTTACCAGCTGCTCCTGCTATCATGTTATTTTTTTAAGTTCTAGAGTCACGTTAAAATCACCTTCACCATTATTTCTTTTTCACTTGGCTGACTCTGCTTATCATTCCAGATTCACATTAGCATCATCTTCTTTAAATGAGTTGTCCTTTTTCTGAATAAGCACAGATGTTCTGTGTATCTCTGTAGCCTCTGTTGAACACATAACAATTACCATTAGTCTTTCTAATAAGTTTATTTTTGGTTTTATGTCCTTCCCATTGTCACAAATGGCAAATACCAGTTTTTTTCTTCTTCCTCTATGTTTATCTGAAGACTTGTGAAAAGTGAAAGATTTATACAGTACAAAGAGAAACCAGATAATCAAAAGCTTGTAGACTGAGACCTTGTAGTTTTTGAGAAAATATTGTTAGAATAGAGGCTTCCTAGTTTTCAGAATTCAGGGATTAGAAGCCAAGAATAAATTTATAAAAGACAAGATAAAGAAGAAAAAGTAATATAGTCTAAAATTGATTTCCTGAACAATGACCTTTATTTAAATAATAAGAAAAGAATAGGAATGTGTGAGTAATTTTTAGCTTTTGGAGCATCTGAAAAACTTTCTGTCATTGTAGAATTTTTCAACATAAAAGTCTTGAAAGAAAGCAGTTCCCACAACTAATACTAGAAGTCAAAAATGTAGTACACATGTCTCCAGCTTTCCTGAAAGTAACAGGAGCAGCACATGACCATCTACTTTGACCAAATGTATTTGAACTTTGAAGCGAGAACCAGTTTCAAAAGAAAATGATAGAGAAAATATTTGGGTGGTAATGGCTCTGAAGTGTGAGTGTGACATTCAGGCTGCAGGCTCAGCAGTAGAAGCATGCACTGTCCTATGGCAGTAGCAAAAACTGTGCCTTCTGCTGCAGGGTAACTCTGTCCTTAGGGTTCTGCTTTGGGAAGCTGATTTCACTTGGTCTAGCTGCTGTCTTTCTTCTCTGGTTTCTGACCATTCTTCAGCTTAGTTTGAAAATTTTCCTACACCACTGGTTGCCATTAAATACTCTTTCAATATATTTGTATTCTCTACAAATGAGGCAGTTGTTTTCTGATGCTTGCTTCAAAAAACACGGATATAGGGAGATGAGGCATGAGCAGAACCAGATGCATATAGTAAATAAAATAGAACAGGTACCTTCAGAAAAGTGAAAACCTAAGTCAACCCAGGATATCTCTGTTGCCTTCAACTTTCATATCTAGATTTCCATCAAAAGCTGCTCTCCTATTCTCCAAAGCATATATTCCAAATATAAATTAAATATCTTCTATCTCCCTTACTACAACCTGCATTCAAGCCATATTTCTTGGCTATTTTAAGCAAGTTTTTGTATCAATGTTCTCTCCGGGTTCCAAATTAATTAAAAGCTTCTTCATGTAAGCCAGTAGCTAAAAGCTTTAGAAATTCAAGAGAGAGATATCAATTAGAAAGTTTTGTCAAAAACTTTATTTTCTGTGTAAAAAAATCATTAAATATTAATCAGATATTCACCAGAATGGTTTTTCCAACCCCTGTTCTTTTTCAGACCTCAAAATTTAGGATAATTGCAAAAACTTCTGTATCTCATTTTTTGCTATATATAGAAAGTCAAGAGAAACAATTCACCTACTGTTAAATTCTCTGAAATTAGTCAGGTATTGCTTTTGTCTCTGTTCAGAAGACCATTTTCTTTCAATCAAATGATTGACAGAGATATAATGTTACAATGTGATAAAATTTTTCACTTTCAGCATGTAAAGATCTACTTCATCTATTTTGTAGAGAGGATACTGCAGTGTAGCAAGACTGTAAAATTCTCATAACAAAACAGAATTTATAAAGACCACAGAAAATTCCCTCTACTCATCATTACTTACATACCTAGTTTACAAGCTCATAAAATAAGCAACTTAAACTTCTCTCTCATTGCTCTAAAAAAATTTGAAGAGTTCATTTGTTCAGAAAAAAAATTTGATTGAATTCATCTGTGCCTATAGGTCTCATTTTTTTCTTCTTTTTTTTCTTTCTTTGTATTTGGATAAAGGTTTTTAAAATATATTTTTGATTGACATATAATACTTGTACATATTTATGAGATACAATGTGATGTTTTGATTCATATAGAGAATTTGTCAAATAAGAACAATTATCCTATTATCATCTTATAACTTTATGTCTTTTAGTGATATATTTAAAATTGTCTCTTGTTTTAAGATGTATAATGCATTAGTATTAATTTGTGAAGTATCCTTAGTAACAAATTTGATTCCTTTAATAGGTTTCAGACTTTTCTACTTTCTCATTTCTTCTTCTGTCTTATCTACTATGTTATATTTTCCCAAGAACTAACACACTTTATTCACGATTGTCGAATTTTTATCAAAAAATTATTCACGGGCTGGAATTGTGGCTCAGCAGTAGAGAGCTTGCCTAGCACGGGCGGGACCTGGGTTTGATCCTCAGCACCACATAAAAAAATTAAAGGCATTGTGTTGTGTCCATCTACACTTAAAAAAATAAATATTTAAAAAAATTATTCACAATGCCATCTCTAAATATCTTTCTGATATCTGATGATTTCTAGTAATATTATATCAGTATCACTTATAATGTTAAATAATTCATTTTGTTATCTTACTGTATCAGTCTTTGTAAGTTTTTATCGATTTATTAATATTATTTTCAAAGAATCAAATTTTTTATTCCTCCTTTTATATTTATTTTTATTAATCAGTGATTTTAAGTTTGTTATTTCTTTAGGTTTTTCCATGCTTATCATATATATTCCTGCTGTATTTCCTAAATGAGGTCTTAATTAAATGATCTCTCCTCTGTCAGGCAGGTTTCTAAATGAGGCAATAGACTCAACTAAAGATAAGCCACAAGATGATGAAAACAAATATTGGGTGAGCATCCACCAGTCTCTACCAGAAAAAAATAAAAACAATAAAGAGACTACCCCTGAATTAGAAAGAGTATGTGTTGGAGATGTTTAATTTTGGTCTGCAACATATATAAAAGACTATGGCCTATAAGAAAACATTCATAGGTTTCAAAATTAGGTGGGATAGGATATACAATAAAATGAAGAGAAATAATACACCAGAAATTAAAGGCATATAAGAAACAATCAACATAATGCTATTATTACAAAAAAATGATATGCATTCATACAGGAAAAAAAACAAATTTAAGATTTTTAGAAGGAAATATACAAAATGACATGTCACAGTTGCTTGTCTGGGGATTCTTTTCTCATTTGTCCTAACATATTTCATGGTCAAAATTCTATAGGTTTATAAAATCTTACCTGGATTGTTTAATAACCAAATGCTAATTCACATGATTTAAATTTGGATGGAATGATTTTAGGCTCTCAAGTACCCCATAATATCTTTTAGGATGCTCATGTTATAGGGTTATTATAACTTCATAAAATATTTTTGAAGTAACAAATGCAGTGAGTCACTTTAAGTTCATTTTTCAAAAATATACGTAAAAGCAATTTTGGTCTTTTTTGTTATTTTTGCATCATTAACTCCACCATCTCCAAATGGTAATAAATTCAAATGTAAGAAAAATGATTAATTGCTTGTGTTAGCTCTATAAGAAGCACTGGTTGAGCAGATAGACTAGTGAAAAGTACAAAATGACCTGGTGAGAAGCCATCTGTATTTCTGCCCAATCCTTTAAAAGCATTTCCCCTGCTTTCATTATCACAGTGCTCAATAACAATGTACCAGAAGCTTTATCACCAGGATATCAAGGGTGTATTTCGTGCCCTGGCGATGTGTTTTTATTGCTTCCTGAAACGTTTTGGACTTAATTGTAATATTAGGCAAAGGTAACTTCTTAATTAAAAATGTCACTTTAAGAAGGGTGATTTTAAATTAAGCTATAAAGAACTGACTTCTAGATAGGGAGGGGTGGGAAAGGAAGGCAGGGGGCAGGAGGTTAGAAATGATGGTGGAATGTGATGAACATCATTATCCAAAGTACATGTATGAAGACACAAATTGGTGTGAATATACTTTATATACAACCAGAGATATGAAAAATTGTGCTCTATATGTGTAATAGAATAGTAATGCATTCCACTGTCATATATAAAAAATTATAATAAAATACTGACTTCTTCCATGATCTTTATATGGCCCATGCTATAGCTAAATTCAAAAGTGTCCAGAAAGAAAGTCCTATGATTTTGTCACATAATCAATCAATTGACACAGACTTACAGGTATCAAGGAGCTATGATTTCAGGTACAACAGAAGAGAGAACTTTTTTTCCATATTGAAGCTAGTTCTTCTTATTTTCTGAAGGAGAATCCAATGATGTCATTATCTATTTTAGGAAGGAATGACATTATTATAGATAACTTTACTTTCAAGAAATTGATTGTAATTTACAATTTTTAACACATATATAGTTTATGACTAATTTGGGGGCAAAAGTGATGAAACCAGAGGACAGAAGATGAAATTGTACATAAAGATTGAAATGCTTCCTAAGGTATGTATAAAAATTAATTTTTATAGTTCCTATTTATTTACTATTAAATTTATACCAACTACCATACTAAGCATGTTATGTGAAGCACTCAAAGTTAGTGTAAACAGTAATTGGGAGAAACTGAATTACAGACCAAATTTATTTTCATACGAAAATCAGTGCAATAGTACAGGCATACTTATATTTTAGTTTCCCATTTAAATATCATTTTTTCTAACCTGTCAAAAAATTTTATTATTGCTTTTATTTTCTGTCCAATTTTATGTAATTCACGTTTACCTTGTCCTACTGTGGACAGACATTTATGTTTGTGTATTCAACCATATCAACTTTACTCATTCCTGCTTTATTGTCCTTAAATCTACCCTGGCAATGTTCTTGTTATGTCATACCTTCACTTCTCTTTGGCTTCTTGAATAAAACTTTAGATTTATTTTATTCAATTCTAGTCTACCACAACTGGAATTTCTAGTTTTTTAATGTAAGTACTTTTCCAAGTCCAAATCCTTACACTGTTGTGTAATATAAATAAATCTTACAGTTAAATTCAAGACCCTGTATACATTAATTCTAATTTATGTTTTCAAATATATCATCCAGTTTTCTAAATAACAACTTCAATTCATAGTTAACATAACATTTAGATCTTTGTTCATTTTGCTTACACACTTTGTTTTATCTATCTGGGATTAAATAATTTATAATGGAAGTAGTTTTGATTTTTGAAAATAATTTGTAGGTTTTCTATAAGCAAGGGCATAATTCCTAGTGTATAGGAGACAAAGTTCATTCCTATTGCAATGGGATGGTTAAGGAGGCATTTTGATTGATGAGAGTTGTAGAAAATATTTTTGTCAAATTATTCTAAAACCTGTCTTCATAATGATCCAAATGAAAGACCAGGATGGATGTAAAGTTGGGATCCACTTAAATATCTAAATATATAATGTGACAGAGTTCTGAGCTAAATTTGTACCACCAAGATTTGAAAGCCACCAGTAATCATGAGTGATTAAAAAAAGAAAAAATGCTGGTTTGTGAATCTTTATTTGCTAAGGGAGATGAAGAAGAGTTACAAATAATTAAGAATTATTTGAGGTTTCATTGGATGAGTGACTAACATGAGTTATGTTTGGAATATCAGAAGGAAAGAATGACTTGCTATTGTGGTCTGTATCTACAAAAGCCCCACAAAGCGCTCATGTATTAGGCAATGTAGCAATGATTAGAAGTGAAAAGATTGCAATGTGAAAGCAATAACATCATCAGTAGATAAAACCAACCAGTAGATAGATTCATAATCTGGATTACTGGGTGGTAATTATAGGCAGGTGAAGTGTGACTGGAGGAACTACATCACCAGAGGACTGGCCTTCCACTATATCTGCTCTTAGTGTGTGTCTATCTGTCTGTCTGTCTGTCTGTCGCTCTCTCTCTCTCTCTCTCCTGGTTTCCATAAGGTAAACCAGTAAGTAAGGTAAAAAAAGTTGTTCTTCTCAGGTACTCTGGTCACAGAGATAAAAAGTTAACCAACAAAGAAATTGGTAGTGAGAAGTTGGATCTTACTATGACAATACCTGACCCTGTAGTTTGGAAGCCCTTGGAACTGCCTAGTGGAAGGAGTGTGGAAAAGTATGGAGATGTGGGCTGAAGAAGCCCTAGAAAAAGACAAGCTTATTGAGTGATTTTGGTGGGAACTTAAAAGACCAAAATGCCAATAGAATTGGGGACTATAAAGTTTCATATAGGAATGAGGACTCTATTGAAAAGTGTACTAGAGACCACATGTGTAACATTCTGGTGAAGAACTTGTCTACATTTTGCCAATATCCTGAGACTTTCTGTGAAACTGCAATTCAAGATGATGGACAAATTAATCTGAAGGAGGAAATTTCAAGTCAACACAATATTTACCAGGCAGCATAGGTATTTCTGTCAGCTTTTAGTCAGATTTATTTTGAGAATCAGGAGAAGAAAAGAGAAGAAAGATTTTAAAACTTGTGGTTTGTACAGAAAAGCACATGTAAATTTGCAACTAAGGAAGTTGTAGTTGTTGAAGACTTTACCGCCATAAAAAGAAGCTAAGTGCTTTGCACAAAGAAGTTAGAAAAGATGGTTGGAGGGCATCTCAGAAATCAACAAGATCACACCCAAGGCAGGCTCAAGGGTATAGCAATGAAAACTCTTTTAAGAGACCTGTAGGCATCCTGTGCACACAGCAATGCCTAGGAAATGATTTCCCCAGGATTTGTTTTACTTTACAGAGTTACTCAGGCAGGGACCACTGTAGCCATGGTCCAAGGGGACTAGGCACTGCTTTATCTGGTGGCACACATTGGCATTGTCAAATTGGTACTGGTTCTGCAGGAATGCAGGATGCAGGATTATGGCATCACAGAGTTTCCTCTGAGATATTAAAGGAAGGCTTGGAAGGCCAGGTAAGTTATAACAGGGTAATTATCTGTGGACTACTCCTGAGAGGATATTGCTTGAAGGTGTGAGTGTGTAGCCAAACTTTAATGAGGAACCCAGAAAATAAGAGATACCTAGAACATGGAAGACCTTCTTAGGAAAGCTGCAGTAAGCTAGTAGATCCAGACCAGGAGAGAAACCATGTATTCAACAATGTGTAGGACCATAAGGGAAGAACTACCAAAGTCCTTGGAGCTAGCTCACATCCCACCACCATGTTTTGCAGATGCCAAAAGTAAATATGCAGTACTTAATGTTTGCCCTGCTGATTTTGGTCTTGCTTTGGTCCCATGTTTCTTTCTATCACCTTATTCCTCACTTTTTGAATAGGAATATTTACACTGTCCCTTTGCATATTGTTTTTCATTGGGACTTATAGGCAAAAGTTTGCTGTGAGTTTTGGAGACTTTGTACTTGACTGTTTATAAATGCCCAAACTGTTATGACATTGGGGTGTATTGAAGATGGACTAAATGCATTTTTTTATTGTGTTAGAGTCATGAGCTTTGAAGGACCAGGAGCAGAATATTATGGTTTAAATTTAAAAATGTCCCCCTCTTTGATCATGTTTTAGGCAATGTAGCATTTTTTCCCAGAGGAAAAAAGAATAGATTATGAGAGGTAATCTAATCAGTATATTAATATATTTGATGGATTAATTGTTCGAATGGATTATTGGGTGATTATATATATATATATATATATATATATATATATATATATATATATATAGAGAGAGAGAGAGAGAGAGAGAGAGAGAGAGACAGAGACAGAGAGAGACAGAGAGAGAGAGAGAGATTTAGATATATAGAGATATAGATAGATAGGTAGTGTGGCTAGAGGAAGTAGATCACTGGGGATGTGGACTTAAACTATATCTGTCCCTGGCCCTTTCCTCTTTGTATTTCTCTCTTTGATTTCTGGTTACCATAAACTGAGCACAGTTCCTCTGCCACAGTCTTCTTCAATGATATATTCTACCTCACTGTGGACCAATAACAATGAAGTCAGCCAATCATGGAATGACCCAAAGAAACCATAAGCCCCAAATAAACTTCTTCTCCTTTCCAAGCGATTCTCATCAAGAGTTTTGCTAACAGCAACAACAACAACAACAACAACAACAAAATGACCAATAGGAAGTAGATGAACGATTTAACTTTGGATATGTTGTACTTGAATGTTCTAGAAAAAAGAGCATCTGGAAATGTAGGAAGTTCAGAAACAGTGGACATTGTGGTGAACTCATCTATGTGAGTTTAATAGTCACTGTTATAGGATTGTATTGTTTTCTTAAAGAAGAGAAAATGCTCATATTTAGGACAGAGTGAGACAATGCCTACCACCAAGAGCTATTCATGGCTCTGTCCTTTACTTTTGTTTAGAAAGCTTGGGTACATTATTTAGAATCTTCTTATGCATTATATATGTAAATATTTGGTGAATTATTACTTGTGTCTAGAAGATTTTGGCTGAAACAAAAAAGAAGTTCCAAAAGATAGTTAGGAATAGAAGCAGGATAATAGAGACCAATCAGAAGAGAAATTCCATGAATGGGAACCTACAGTACAGATTCTGTCAAAGAAAATGACAAGAAAATGAACAGAGAAAATCACAGTGAATTTGGTGATTAACACATCATTAGTAACCTTTCTGAGTGCAGCATGAACATATTCAAAAGCAGTACAATAGCAAGTAAAAAGATTTTTAAAATATATATTTGTAGCTTCAAATATTTGTCTTCCCTACCTATGGCCACTTTAAATGTTTTGAAATGACATACATCACTGTTTGTCCTCAGTTGAATAATGGAGAAACTGAGGCAGAGTCAGCATTTAGTGTACATATAGTAGTAAAGAGCAAGGAATTTAAATTTGGCATAGTGTTCCTTTATATCAATTTGAATATTCTTCTTTCATCACCACTGTGTCAAGCAGTTTTTCTTTATGATATGTTCAGCTCATGCATGTAGTTAAATGGTATATAAACAACAATCAATTCAAATTAAATCATTCCATTTTTAGATGTAAAACTCACCAAGCCATCTCATATCACATAATTGTATAATTTGCAGTAATTACATAATGCTCATATGGTGCTAAAAAAATTGATAGGATGACATTAAAGCAAAATGACTTAAACCGATTTTAATTTGAAATGCAATGATCACATTACTAATAATAAGATTAGTCCAATATTTTAGAATTATATCTTGTAGGAAATTTATGTGTTTCCCCTGAAACAACTTTAACAACATTCACATGAAACCCCAGGAGAAAATACATTAATAAAATGTCTATTTGTTACATATTTTAGTAGTTACTGATTGCAACTTCTTCACATTCAGTCTGCTGAAATTACAAATATATTTGGCCATAAATAATATCACATTCTTTTATAATTGGCCCCATTTTCAGTGATTTATTCAGTAATAAAATAAGCCATATTCTGGGACTTTGATCACTTCTTGGTTAGTGAAATCTGGCATCTCCAAAGGCTTATAAACTAATTTTAAATAGACAAAATTTCTGCTATCCTGAATTTGTATAATTACAAATAGAATCAGAGAGAATTTCCTAAATTACTCATAACCTTAAAACTTCATGGCGATGGTTAAAATAAAATTTTCTGGCCTACAACATATTTAAAATGCACTTTTAAAACAAAAAAAATTGTAGTTATTGTTTTCCAATGCTGCATTTAAGAGATTTGTTCAAATGAAAACATCCATAACAAGACATGTCTGGAAACAATAGGACAGCAAACTTGCTTGGAAAAAGCATAAGATGTGCCCAAAATGAGTAAGTTCACTGAGGAATTAGGTGAGGGATCCCAGACTCTGAGCTAGTCCTCAAACCCTTGGGGGAGCCACCAGCCTACTGACAGTGAAACAAACAGAAGGGTCAGGTGGTGGTTTATGGAACTCTTCAGAAGTTTCCCACAATGCTTAACCACACTTCTACTGAAAATTGTGCATACACACTTTTTTCTTAGTATACAATAAATATATTTTATTACAATAGCAAGTGTAACTATATCCTGAAAAAGAGTTACCTTACTTTCTTTTTGTATAATGCACCTCAAAAAATGGATCATATCTGTACTCACATTTTTTGCTAGTAAATTTACCCATGGTCTTCAAAAATTTTGATTTCCTTGAAATTTTCAGAGAATAACTTGTTTTGAAAGCTTACTTTACTTTACATTTTTTCTCTCAATATGAAAACATTTCACAAAAGAAAAAAAAACAAGAATACTAGAAAAATGAGTCCTGAAATATCCATTTTATGCTTTGTTAAATACAACTTCAACATTCCCAGGTATTCTTCTAAGTAAATTTTAGATGGCACATTTTTTCATCCACAAATATTCAAATGTATACCTCTAAATAATGAGTTAATGTTTAAAAAATAACCATATTAATAAAATATGTTAAAACTGACAAATGTTCAATTAGATTTCATATGAATTTAATAGTCTTTTTAAACCATAACTGTACAAATCAGAAATAACTAAGATTTATGCATTACAGTCTGTACATGTTTGTTTTAATTTATTGATTTTAAACAAATCTATAGCTTTCCTTTCCATCTCTCTTTTATTCCTAACAATTATTTTCCTATAACTGGTTGTTTTCCCCTTGAATTTTCCACTATTTAGATTTTACTGATTTCATTTCTTTAGTTTCATTGTTTTATTTTCCTTGGTCTTCTCTATTTTCTGTAAATTTGTAGTGGGATCTAGAAATTCAATCAGATAGTGGTTCATATTTATAGAGAAAATATTTTATAAGCATTCTTTTGTATTTCCAATAGTATGGCTATTAGGTGTAGCTTTAATTTGTTGGATAATGTAACTATTTATTTAGTTATGAGAACAATTTAAAATTTCTGAATTAGAGGAGTTTCCACCAAAGAGATAAAATGTACCACTAGCCCTCAAATTATTTTTCCAGGAAATTTACCCATATAGTTGTGCGGAAGTCTGGCTGCAGAAAAATATCTGGGGGTGACAATCAACTTGTGTAGATTGATACAGCAGGAGTAGGAGCCGTTTATTGTAGGACAGGAGGGGTATTTATACATTCCACACAGCTTATCTTAATTAATATAAACTAGATAAATCAGTCAACCAAAAAGGAATCTCCACACTTAATGGCTCGCTGGTGTTACTTTACAAACCATTCCTTCTGGCATTTTGCCAGGCGCCATCCTGATTTGTTCACAGACTCTAACATTGTTGCCCAATGGAGCCCAAGTTAAAAACAAATCCATTTATATGGAAAAAATATTAATCAAAAACTGAATTCCCCTCCAGGAAATTTTTTTTACTATCCTTTATTTCTCCTTTCCCTGGCAATTATTTCTGAAAACCAGCAAACAGTGAGTCCAAGAAATACAGAAGGAAATAAGAATCAGTTGAAAACTTGAGGTGGCGTCTGCAGTTGTAATATTTTATATAAGCCATACTTTTAAGTTTTTCACAAAAAATTACACAATTTTACATATTAAACCACATAAAAAGTAATATTTTCTTATAAAAGTCATATAAGTTATAAAATTTTGAGAGTTATGGGCTTGTCAACCATAGTTGGATTGAACTCTCTTGCTGAATGCTATGCCAGACTATTTCCTCTATGTTGAAGTTGCAATGTACCCACATACACACAGGGGTATTTCTAACCCACAACATAATTCACTCACTAAGAAGCAGGTCAATCAGTACTCAAATAGCTCTCAATGACTTACCACTCTAGAGCTATGTTTAGAACAATTTAAGACACTCTTGGCACGTCTCCTAACATAGCTCCATAACTACCCATACAAAAACACAATTACGTTTTTATTACAATTACTAACCAAAAATTGTTTCTGGAAATTTTCATTCTAACTTATAGCTCTATACTTTCTACTTTAAAGTCTTGCATTAATGTCACTCAAAATTGCTAAGGTGTTTATAGTTCCTAAATATTTGCAAAAGTGTAGCAGTGACCACTTTGCCATGGTAAATCTGCTAATCTTTGCACTTTCCAAAAATATAGAAAGTTCAATTTAACTTTAGATTATGCTTTTAAAATTGAAAAATGCAATGCTTTGTCAGGGAGTAACCAAAGCCAAAGGATACAATGTTATATCTTCTTGAATTACCTTTTTTACAATGAGATTTAATTAAAGTATTTGAAATTTTTTCCTTTAATTATTTATCAAAAAAATGGGCAAATAAAAATGTGATTTATCAGACAATAATGTGTACATAAGATTTATTTTTAAATTATTCAACAAGTGACTGGAAATTTGGATAGTCTTTTTATTATTTACAAATTTTGGTAAAATTAACATGGAAGAATCTTAGAAGAGAGCAGAAGAAATAAGATAAGTCCTAAAATAAGTTTATTCTAATGTCACCAGTGTCCTTACATGCTCATTCTCTCATGAATAATCCCAGCATCAAACTATGAACTTTAATGTGGCAGTTATTATTTATAAGGAATGGATTATGTAGACTGTATTTAACTTGTTTCTTACTACTCATTGTGATGAGATCAAGTAAAATAGCAATTTTATTGGTCTGGATTTTATTTACAATAATTTTATCTGTGAACACAAATAAAATTTATAATATTTAATATACAACTAGTTGATAATAATACATTCATCCTGGTGGTAATTTTTTCTGTTTTTAAAATGTCAACCCCCACCCCATCATAGGCATTTACATAATCAAATTATAATATTGAAAGAAACTTGTAAGTTTCTTTGAGCGGAAAAATTATGAAATCTGGTTTTAAATAGATCTAATTAGAAGTTCACTTTCTTCATGGAAAAAGACATTTTAGGAACTATTTCTTTGAGAGGCTGAGCTATGAACGAGTAAATTTGACCTAACAGCAAGGAAATAACACTTTTTAAGATTTCTTCAAGAGTAAAATGAAACTATGTTCCACACTAACTCTTTGACATCATTCTGTGAATATTTTCTTAGAAATTTTCTTCATATAGATCAAAATGTAATAAAAGAAATTCTTGTCATTTGTGTCTGATTACTTAGTAGATTTGTATTTCTGAAATGTAATACCAAGACTGAGAAATCTCCCACTTGTAGAGCCTATTAGTGTATCATTTCTTACTAATTGAACCCCAAAATTTAAAAGCTGTAAACATAACCTAGTAGCATTCCTTCTTAACTAAGAAAAATGAGGGAATTATTTTTCTATGAGACTGAGCAATTAAAGATAGGCGTGGTTCTGCTGGGTTATCTTATTTTTTAAAGAAATTATTATGCAACATTATAATACCTGAATTATGGAATGAAACTTTATTTTTACTTTTGTTTTATTTTTAAGTCTACAGGATGTGGACCCATCAATTCTACCCTTAGTGATGTTCTCAAGGAATTGTCTGGGAAACCATCTCTACCATGGCCCACATTTTTGCATAGGAAGGAATATTGCCTAAGGGAGAATGTAGTTGTTTAACATTACCTAGTAATTCTTTTCTCCAAAATGTTCATTGCTCACTGGACTCTGGAAGGCTCATTCTGAAAAATAAATAACACTGGCTACAAAAGCATCATACATAATTCTAAAGTTTATATGCTTTTCATCTGCTTAATAATTAAGGAAATCTGACATAATTTTGGTTATAGAGATCAGAAATAATATTAATTATTGAAAATAACTATTCATATTATAGCATAGAATTATTTTATTGGAAATCATTATAGGAATTTGTTGAGTTCAAAGTGCATGTCTTTGGAATATAGTAGAGAATAGTGTGATACCTAAACATAAGGTATTGCACTAAATGGTAACATCAATCGTGCCACCTGTTAGAATCACAAACATATAATGTGACATCAAAGTGTCTTCTCAGAAATTGTTGATATATTTTGCGTATTTATTCCAATTAATTAGTTTTTATTTGAATTGAGTCACAAATGTCACCACTACTTAACTCTGAACATTGCAGAAGTGGGGACCATGTTTTCAACCCAAGATACTTTGGGGAGCATTCCAGATCCAAACCATAAACAAATGGAGATCTTCAATTATATGCATTTGTCACTTAGATAAAAGAATTAAGTCACTTGGACTGCTTAAATAGTTACAGCTTTCAAGGTTCTCCAGGAAGCACAGCAGTGTTCTTTGGAAGGACAGTTTTCAATCACTGTACTTTGTAAAAACCAATCCAGGAGAATGTGTATAAAAACAAAACAAACAAAAAAAAAAAAAACAGGAAAATATAGTGAGAGTTCATCTATTCTGAATATAATGTTTGATTTCTCTCTAAGGCTAATGACATATAACTGTTATAGGTATTATTCATTTTCAAATTTTATTTCCAGTACTTCATGGGTGACACTAACTTTGGAATTCTCAAGTGTTTTCTCAAATGCAAAGAAATAAATTATACTGGGTTTCCTCAATGAAGCATATGCTCCGATCATTTCTAAATGCCTTTCTAATTTGTTTTCCTAGAAATCTGATTTTATTATAACCTGACATATAATCTTAACTAAGTACTACCAACATTTGTTGATCCAAACATAATTATGACATAAATTCATCTTAGGGTATATGTGAGTGTGTGTGTGTGTGTGTGTGTGTATAAAATATAACTATATATATAAATATATATATATATATATATATATATAATATCCCATACATATATATATGTATATATATACATACATATAATATCACATGATGTGAAAGAGCATATTTTGAAAACCACTTCTAGAAAATTTATTATGATTGATTTTCATCTCATATAAAGCAACTTTCATGGTCTTGTAGGGGCTTATGGTTGGCTAAAAAGGAAGCAAAGGCAACTTTACCCACCCTATTTAAACAGCAATCTATAGATGGCTGCTTGGGAAGCAGCTGGGCGTGGTGCTTTGTGCAACAGTGAATTCACAGTGCAGTGTCCCCAGCACCATTCCCACAACATAGGACAGAAAGATAATTGGGTTTCACACACAACTTTTTAAGTCCAAGTTTCTTTATATACAGAATATGGTTATTGGTTCTATGTTTTCTCACAGAGCTGCTTTGCGTGTTAATGAGATCATGACTGCTGCTTTCTTTGAGTGCTTTGAACTAAGGAGCTCTATAAATAAAAGACCCTATTATTTCACCACTCTTGCTACTTACTAAAGAAATGGTCCCTGAAAATACAGCCTTTCACTTGCTCTGTGTGTAAAATCTCCACTGCCTGCAATGGGAGGATTTGTGAATCATAATTACAGGAATCTGCCTGTTCTGCAGGGTATTGTACAGTAGCGTTCCAAACATTTCTAAAGAAAAGAGATGCTAACATCCACCCACACTTCACCAGCACTGTTAATGGAAAACACTGACTCCAGATGTCCGCAGCTTGCTTCCAAACAAGCCTCCTCTCAGGGTACTCTAGAGTTTAAATGTTAAGAAAGTGTCCCTGAGGAGTGGGTATTAGGGCTTCATTAATAACTCCATGAGTTCTTCTAGAATTCTTGTTGACGTTTTTATAAGAATTTTGTTTTAGGAGCTTTCCTTTCTCACTCTTTTGAATAGAGAGAAATTAACAACACCAGCAGCGCAATTAATCTTGACAGGTCTCAGAGCTTTCTTCCCCCTTTTCCCATTTTTCTTCAGTTTTAAAAGACTAAATTGGTGATGAATAGAGACAAAACAATAATACTAATTCATGCCATTTTCTACATCTCCAATACTATTATACTACATATGAATACATTTTATTGAAGTTATTTAAGCAAAATACCCGAGTATAATTTAAGAGTGGAAAGATGCTGTGTTGAATGAGTTTTAAAATAGTGTAACACTAAGTATGGGCAAATGCCAGAAAGACACTAGTTTGCCGTGTTTATTTCATATCCTGTGTTATAAGTAATCCACCATAGTTTTGTGTTAAATTTTTATGAATAAGTTTAGTTAAAAAATGAAGTGATATTACTGATATCCACTTATTGGCATTATTCTAGTTTTTGGAAATTCGGGGCCAGAATTTACTGATGATTCTCCCTGTACCACTGATTGGTTTAAGTATTTCCAGAAGACTTTGTTTTATCTCTATAATTTCAGTACTTCTTTCCTGTAATCCTTAAGATCATGGATGTATTTTGACTTAGTATTTGATCTTGTGATGTGTAAATTATAATGAGCTACAACTTTTGTACAAAAATCCACTTATATCTGGGGATATTGAAAAAAATGGAAGAAATTCATTTTTAAAAAATCAGTTCATAAAAATCAGATAATTATGCAGTCATCTGATTTTTTTAAATCTCTAAGGTAAAAAGTTATATTAATGTGCACAAAATCTAATGAACGTGGAATAATAGAAAGTGACAGAAACTAACATAAAATCAAATCTGCTTTTTATAAATGGATGGATGAGTATCATGTCTTCTTAATATTTTATATAAATACTCTATTAGTCTTCATTGTGTTCAATCTTATTGAACATTTGCTTTTCCCAAATTCTCTCCTTTTTCCATTCCTACTTTAACTTATTGGAATGTTGTAATTTTATAAATTTTGGTAATGGGAAGATTAGATAGCTAGTGTTATACATCATGTTCTTCTGAATTCCCAATGATTAAGTTCTGTTCAAAAATATGTCTAATGCCTTTACTAATATATACATGCAATATCACAGTAATAAAAAAATGAAAATATTCTCAAAATATGTATTACGTAATATATATTTACTATGCATGCATGCATTTATATATTAGGTCAATAGTCAAAAAATGGGAAAATATTGTTTGATACAGAAAATATTACCCACATATTCCATATTCCAGAAAAATGCTATATTTCTCTGTGAGAGTAATTTTATACATGCATATGTATTTGCTTTTCAATCTGTTTTACATAAATTTTAAGACAAACATAGCAATCCAAGTAGCCCAATTTCCTTCAAGCAATAATGAGGTAAATAAAATACCAATAATACAAATCAATAATACAAAACACGTGCGAATATTAATGTATTTTCCACCAAACATACAATAATTAGATTTCAAAAGATGATGCTTTATTTGATAAGCAAACAGTTACCAATACAAAAGTGAAAAAAAAAAAAGATATCAGAAGCAAGGAACAGAACCTGAGACCTGAGACAGTTCTAAAACAGCAATATTAATTTACATGCTAATTTTGCATTTTTAAATAATTTTATTAATTTTCTGAAGAAAAAGTCTTTTGGCTTGAATATGAGGTATCTTCTGAAAGTTCCTGTGTTAATGCAGAATTATTCAGAACTGAAATAATTAGATCACGAGAGCTATAACCTAGCCAGTCTATTTTAGTTTAAATGGATTATATGGTAACTTTAGGCACAAGGGGCAGGACTGGAGGAGGTGGGTCACTGGAGACCTTCTCCTTAAAGGGTTCATCGTCCCTGTGATCCTTTCCCTTGTCTCTCTCTGCTTTCTGAGTGTCCCAGGAATGGAGAAGCTCTCTTCCACCTCACCCTCCTCCATACTGTTTTGCATCCCCTTCAGCCTAGAGGAATGGGTTTATCTCACCATGGATTGACCCTCTGATTGTATGAGTCAAAATAAACCTCTGAATAAATAGTCCTTGTTCAGTATTTCTGTCACAGATACACAAAAACCAAATAACACAAAAGTAATGAAATTCATATAAAATTTATGTATTTCAGAAATACTAAAGCATTTCAGAAATACTGAATAGGATTTTGCTCCATTGGTATGCAATCACATGTTTAATTTATTAAATTCTAAAGCATACTTGAATCTTTCTTATTCCCACAAATTTCTTTCTTATTCATTTACAATGAACTTGCAAAATGTTTTTCTTAACCGCAACTGTGGCATTAACCAATATCCAAATAAGATAGCTATATTGGTTTTAACATACAAAGATTTGGAATGATTCTCTTCTCCGCAAGAGTGTATAGATATTTTAATTAATAAAATAATCTTGAAGAATCTAAGAATATTTACCCTTAACCTGGTCTTCTCTATTTTCCAGGCATATAGAAAAATGCAGAGTTTTCACCTCCTCTCCAAGCTGGGTAAATAATCTTATTAATACCAGCCAATCAAATGAAAAGATAAATAACATTTGACACTTGATTTGACAATTGTAAGCAAGTGGGGAGACAGTATGGAAAATGGTCTGAGATGGCAAATTTGTGGATTCAAGAAACTCATTCTCTATAATTTGTTCTTGTCTTTTTGTATTGGTTTGACTCATGCAAGTTTTTTCTTTTTTTAACCTAGATAAATTCAATAGCCTCCAGCTTGCTTATTCTCATGTTTAATGCTGATGTAGAAAATTCTGGTTGCAGCATGTTAGATTAATATCTTACAATTGAATTTTATTGTTTGTTTACATGATGAATTTTAAGCCTAAAAACAAAGCAGAAAAATAACAGTAGAGAAAATGCCATAGTTTGATGAGAAGTGTCATTCATGTGGTCATCCTTGATCCAATCATAGTGTGAGAGAGCTTTGATGTGCTGCATGTCCAGGCCTGGGTCCTATATTCACACTAGAACATGAGGTGAAAAGCCAGCATACCTAAACCACTTGAACTCAAAGTGAGGGATAATGACATACAAAAGAAAATATTAAAATACTAATCCACATCTTGTAGACTTAATCATACAGAAAGGATTGCTAGATTCAATTCTTTGTTATTATTCTTTATAGCACATATATTGTCTGATTGAAAAATAATGGAATCAATTGGAAAGCAACTAGAATTAAAAACTTTTAAAAGTTTTAGGTTATAATATAAGTACAAATAATCCTCATAAATTTGGAGTACACAAATGTAATGGAATAGACAGTAACATTGCACAAAAATATAAAAACAAAAACAAATGCAATTTTACTATAAGTTCAAAACTTTAAAATGTTAAGGAGAGATATAAAAGATTTTAATTAATAGAAGCATTGCATTGTGTATAAAAGTATCAAAAACTATACAATATTAATTTCTCCCAATTTCCTTAATATTTAATTAATAATACTACAATAATAATCTCAACAGGGTTAGATTGTGGGGTGTATGAAAAAGGAACATTGAGAAAAGATTCACGTAACATTTAGTTTATTATGCACCTTTTTAAAAAGGTATACACAACCATTATCAGATATTAAATTTAATGTACTTTACATATCAAGTGTTTGAATTTCTGTCATACTGAAACATTAACAGAAAATTTAAAAATATATGTATATAAATATAATATGTATTTAAAATATTCAAAATAAATAATGTTTAGAACAATGGTGTTAGGCTTGGTTAACTCTTTTGAAAAAATATAACTAAAAATAATTCCCATTTTCAACCACATCATTTCACCTCTAGTCATTGATACATTATCTCCTGAGGTTTTGGAGAACACTTCTTGCCAATGATGTTCTGCCTCATCTCAAGTTCCAATCAATGGAGCCCATTTGTCCATGAACTGAAACCTCTGAACTTGTGAGTCAAAAAAACAAAAAAAAAAATCTTTTTTTGTCTAAAATATTTTTCCCCAAAACTATTAAAAGATAATTAACATAGAAGGAAACATTGAAAATATTATCTAAATAAGATGTGACAAGTTTGAAAAAAAGTAACACCATGTATAACTCATACTCTCCAGATTCAAATATATAAATTTACATTTTGCTCCCTCCTTAAAAAAATAATCTTCTCAGTTTTTCTGTTAGTCCATGGAAGGGTCAAATTGAGTAATTTGAACAAGTCTTTTCTAGATTGAAATGATATCTATTTTTCCCATCTCTCCTTTGACAAAATCAGTCTCAGCTACTAGCTGCGGTTTGATTTTAAAATGTGGCACTCTAATCTTGGTAAATTTACTGTTTATGAATCATCACTGGTAAATTTTTTTCCTTCCAAATTTCACTACCACCCTTAGCCCATTTGATAACAAGAGATCATTGAGCATATATGATGCATGTGTTTCTATGATACATGGTGCACATGCAATATTATTATTAAATTTGTACTGTCTTGAAAATCGTACTTGTAAATTTTCTAGTTGGTGTTTTTTTTTTTTTTTAATTTACCCTGTGATATAAAGGACTACACACAAACACACATGTACCTGTATGAACACATGCAAACATGTTGACAGAGGAAGGTATTTCATTATCAATGTGTAACTTTTACTTTTATATAGAAGAAAAATAAAACAGCCCCCAAATCCTTAATATTTTATTCATAATTAACTTCAACATATCAGTCCACTGGCTATACTCTGAACTCTCTTTTATCTATAACATTTTGACTTCTAAAATTCTTTATGGTAGTCTTCAAACACCTTCTTGGGTTTTCTGAGTTAATATCAAATCCTTCCCACCAAACACCCACTGCCAGCATGCCTGGTAGTGTACTAGAAGTAACAAATCTGTTTACAGTGTCTTATTATAATATTCTTTAATGTATAGTCTGAAAATCACCACCAGAAGCCAGTATTCCAACCTCGTCATTTGATTTCATGAGTTAAAAATATACACTTTCCAAAAAATGAATAATCCATATATCAATCCTAATTTTAAACTTCTTTTGAAATAAAAATCACAGTAGGTGGAAATCCTGTGTCTGCCTTGTTAATGATAATGGCTAAATTTTAATGAGTGTACATTATGTGTCAGGCTCATTTCTAAATGCTTGCAATAAAATAAAAATAAGAGCCATAAAGGTGCTGTTAGATAGGAAATAATATTGTAACCTCCATTTCAATGTCAAAGAAACTGAGAGGATTTCAGTGATTTTCCAGAGGTTATGGTCTTGATAAGTGGTGGAGTTAGGCTTCTGGATGCAGAGTTCATACTCAGACTCTGGATCGCATGACTTCACCATGAAAGAAATAAACTGCAGCCAGGTACCTGCCTCCTGTAGGAATAGAATACCCTATGTAGTTCACGGGTATCCCACCACTCTTCATTGTTTTCACCTCACAGGGTTCAAAAAAAGTGATCATCTGAATGCTTACTTTCGTTTTCAAATATATACCATATATACATGTTATTCCTTCCATTGACAAAAAAATATGTTCTCTGCCATCTAACTAAATATACTCAATATCTTACTCCATATTTTATTTCCCCATATTTAACAAGACAGAATGAGTTTACATGCATGTATACGCATACAATCTCTAATATAGTGTACATTTGCTATGGAATATGTGTGTGTGTGTGTGTGTGTGTGTGCACATACCATATATCATATATTGTACACTTGCAGTAGCATGCATGTGTGTATATAGATATATAGTACATATAGAAAGAATGTGCATGTATATGTTAGAGCATATACACACATACAATTTTTGAAAGTATATAGAAATGTAAAGTGTGTGTGTGTGTGTGAGTGTGTGTGTATACATATATACACACACACTATATATAGCACATGTGCACGTGCACATGCATGCACATACCTGCCCTGGCAAATATAGAAAGCTAAAATAATGACCAAGAGAATGAGTACATTTAAAAAATAGTATAGAAACCATATATTTTTTGGTTGCTGTAGAGAACATAATTACTGATAAAATAAGTAAAGGCTTGATTCATATTATTATACTGGCTTTTGATAACACTTGAGTTTGTAATCCTTTCTTATATCTTTCCAAATATCTCATTCTTTTACTTAGTGAAGACTTTTTTTCAACCTTTTGGAGACTTCTATTTGTAAGGATTTTTCTTCAAAATCTCTTGCTGCTTTGAGTTTTCTTTTTTAAACTTTTTTTTAAGCCCTTATGGTACCACATTTCTGCTCTCTCCTGTCACTTGCTTTCCCATTCCAAACTCATTGCTCTTATTCTGCCCTTACACTGCCAAACCTCAATCTTAAAACAATATTTTCCTTCACTGTTGGGTATCATATGTATTCCTCTGACAAATTCAATTAATATCTTATATTTGAAATTATCTTGGATTTTGCCCTTTGAAAATCTTATTACCTTGCAAACTACTTCGTCTTTATAATTTGCATCTTAACTCACAGTCTCATTCAACATCTTCCAGTGAATTGCTACATACCCAGAATCAGTGTCTTAGTCTGTAGTCTTGTCACCTCTTATTCTTCTTTCAGACTGCTGACAGAGTGATCTTTCAAAAATGCAAATACGATCATGTTGTCCACTGGCTTACAACATTCTGTGACTGCCCATGACCTACAGAATGAAGGTCAAATCTTTTAGCACTCATTTCATGTCCTGAACTGTCACTCAAGTTGTGACTACATCAGAATTCAGCCTCTGTGTATAAAATTGATTAGTTACTGAATCTTCAAAATGTGGAGACTTTCCATCTCAATTCTACAGACTTCTTGATTTTCTAATTACATAACCTTGCCTGTTCCTTTTAGCTTCATCAGTAAAAGTTCTACAAATTTAAAATATATAGTCCTGATAACTTTCTTGGTATAATTCTTATGAATGTCCTAGAAATAAATAAAATAGCAGCATATTCTTTTAGGTGTTTAATGACAGTAATTTTCACAGGATAATAATAATATATTCAACTTTAATTTCAATAAAATATCTCTCAATTGAGAAGCTATCTTAGAAAAAAAATATATGCATGTATAAATATATACTTATGCATATATAAATATGTGTGTGCTATTTCCTTAATCAAAGCCTGCATAATTTTTTTATTTGAAGTTAAATTTTCTTTCTTGAAGGAAAATATTTTTAAACTCTCATGTGCTTATATTACTATTCAAGTCCACATACATATATGTTGGGGATTAGGGAAGGATACTTACATCTCTCTTTGTATAAATGGTACTTGTACATCAGTCTTCTTGTTTGTGGCCCTGTACTGAAGATTAAACTGGTATGATTTTTGCAGTAGAGACTATCATATAAGAAATCCCTGTTAGAACTTCTTATTCAGACAAAATATTCTCCTTTTGTCCACAAGTTATATTATAACATTTTATTATTATTCTTGCTCTGGAAACTCACTGAGAATCTACAAAAAACATATCTCTGCATTTAATCAGCAGGTACAAATAATCTATAGCCCATATGCCACCTCATTTTTCTTGCAGTATTCTTATTTTGTGCTCCTAAAAGAATATGCTGTTTATGCCCTTGACTATCTCCTTATCCTAGAACAGGTCCTAGAAAATAACAAATGTTCAATAAGTATAATTGAATGAATGAATGAATGAACGAATGAAGTTTCCTAAGCTCTAAATAAGATATACTTTGTCTATTGCTCATGTGCCTTTGATAAATAACATGAGCCAGTAATCTTAGTTTCCCCATGAGAAATTATTTTGCCTCTAATGATACAGTGTTCAACATTTAGTTAACTGTCTTACAAAGTTCCCTGGGATTCCTGAAAAAGTTCAAATTGTCAGTTACATTATTAAGCAAAAGTACTTATATGGGTAATGAAAAAAAATCCCCTGATTTATGAATTGCTTCTGGATTGTAAGAGGGAATCTACTTAGGCTTTCCCTAAGAATAGTGACATTGCAAGAAGTCTGTTTGTGTGTATGAAGTTCTTTTGTAATGAACTCATTAGAAGCATTGAAATTTTGAGTCAGGGTAAATTTTGGACCCTGTGTCCTTGAACCTGAGCTATCAACTCAGGTTCATCAACTGCTTCAAGAAACTCTGACAAAGAAGAATGCCTAATGTGGGTCTGATTCAGATTGATGTTTCTGATCATTACTTTTCTGGATGTAATACCTATAATGGCTATGTATGCTAGGAAAATGTCCTCATGGAAATTGCAAATGAAAATATTTCATTGAAAACAAATTTCAAATTAATTTTGAAATAGTTACTATTTAAAATTTTAAAAATCAAATAGAAGGCTTAGAAATCATAAAATATATTTAAAGAAGCATTACAAATTATGTATTAAGTCTATCAAATTTTTTTTGGTAGGTGCAGTACCGGCAATAGAACTCAGAGCCACATCCCACAGCCCCATCCCTTTTTTGTATATTTTTAGAGCCAGGGTCTCACTGAGTTGCTCAGGGCCTCCATAAGTTGCTGAGTCTGGCTTTGAACTCACGATCCTCCTGTTTCAGGCTCTCAAGCCACTGAGATTATAGGTGTGTGCCATCATGTCTGGCTATTAAATATTTTGATGAAGCAGATATGAATATATTTTAATGTAAGTACCTACACATCCAGTTAGAAACAACCTAATTAATTTATTAAAGAGAGATACTGTTGCAGTAGAGTATTTTATATTGTTTAATTAGTTAATTATCTAATTTAAAGTTTCCTTTAATATAGAACTTGGGTGAAAATCAGTGTTTAATCCATTTTATAAGATTACTCTTAAATCAATGATATATTATACAAATCAATGGTATATGGTACATAAAGTGAGTTGTAAGTTTTATATCATTAAATAAAAATCGAAATGTAATCTTAAATTGCTAACAATGTTCAAATAAAAAAAACCTCTGGAAAGTATTTCTGCACTTCAATCAAATAGTGTGTTTATTTCACATGACATAGTCAATAAAAGAAAAATCATACTTGCATTTGTATAAGAAGTGAATAACTTTAATATATTTAATAATTGCCTTGAAAATGTTGGATTATTTTTGTTTAATTATTGACACATACTAATTGCACAAATTAGTACGTTTCACTTGGACATTTACTTAGATGAATATATCATGCCTTGATCATATCCACTTTCCTTCTGCCATCTATGGTTGGTCCTCCTCTTTGTCTCCTCTCCGTGTAGTTCCCATTTTCTTCTCTGATAGTCATTCTTCTACTTTCATTTCTTTCTTTCCTCATATGGGAGAAAACATGTAATATCTGTCTTTTGTATCTGGCTTATTTTGTTTAACTTTGATGTCCTTCAGTTCTATCAATAATGGCAGAATTTCAATCTTCTTTACAGCCAGACAATACTCCACTATGTATATAAACCTAATTTTCTTCATCCATTGATCTGCTGATGCTCACCAAGGATGATTCCATACCTTAGCTATTGTGAATAGTAATTCAATAGGCATGGGTTGCAATTATATCTTTTCATGCTATTTCTTATCTTTCACACATTTACTCAGAAGAAGTATGCTGGGATCAAATGGTAGTTCAATTTTTAGTTTTTGGAGACACGTGTATGATGTTTTCCATGGTGGCTGTACTTGTATTCCTACTTATAGTGCATAAGTTTTCCTTTTTATCACATCCTTGACAGTATTTATTATTTTTGTTTTCTTATTTATTGCCATTTTGAATAGGGTAAAATTAAATCTTAGTGTAGTTTTGATTTGCATTTCCCTGATGGCTAAAGATATCAAGCATGTCTTTTATATATTTATGGACATTTTTACTTCTTCTTTTGAAAAGAATCTTCTCAGATCATTTGTCCATTTCTATTGAATATTTTGTTCCTTTGGATTAAATTATTTGACTTATTTATATATTCTGTATATTAGTCCTCTGTCAGATAAATATCTGGCAAATTTTTTTCCCATTCTGTAGGTTGTTTCTTCATTTTGTTGATTGTTTCCTTTTCTGTGCAGAAGCTTTGTAATTTAATGTACTCTCATTTGTCAATTTTTTCTTTTGTTCCTGTTCATGAAATCATTGCCTGTGCTAATATATTGGAGTGTTTCATTTGTTTTCTTCTAGTAGTTATAGTGCTTCAGCTCTTATATTAATTGATGATCTATTTTGAGTTGATTTTTTTAAAAGGTGAGAGACAGGGGTTTATTTTCAGTCTTCTAGATGTGCTTCCCTTTTTCCAAGCACCATTTGTTGGGGAAACAGTTTTCTGCAACATATGTTTTTGGCACCTTTGTCAAGAATCAGTTGTAGATGTATGGGTTTGTTTCCGGGGCCTCTATTTTGTTCCAATAGACTATGTGTCTGTACTTGATGACAACACTCTGCTGTTTTTATTACTATGACTATGTAGACTATTTTGAAATCAGGTATTGTGATAGCTACTGCATTGCTCTTTTTGTTTAGGATTGCTTTAGCTATTTGGGTCTTTTGTGCTTTCATATGATTTTTAGGATTGTTTTCTCGTTCTGTGAAGAATGACGTTGGTATTTTGGTGGGAATTTTATTGAATATATGGATCACTTTGGATGAACGGCCATTTTACAATATTAACTTCCTAATACAAAAAAAAAAAAACTGTGAGATACAGAAGGGGTTTTCATTTTCTAGTATCATCTTCCATTATTTTCTTCAATGTTTGTAATTTTCCTTATAAACATTTTTTACCTTATTTAGGTTTGATTTTTTGTTTGTTTGTTTTGTTTTGGTGCTATTGTAAGTGAAACTGCTTTCTTGATTACTGTATCAATGAACTCATTATTGGTGTATAAATAGGTACTAAATTTTTATGTTTTATCCTGCTACTTGGCTGAATTTATTTATTAGTTCTAAGAGTTCATAGGTAGAGTCATAAACTTTTCTAAGAATTACATCATCACCAACAGGTACAATTTGACTTCCTCCTTACCTACTTCTTTCCCTTTTGTTTCTCTTGCCTCATCACTATTGCTAAGCTTGCTGGTAGTATGTTGAATAAACATGGTGAAAATAAACAACACTGTCTTCTTCCTGATCTTAGAAAATATTTTTTTTCAGTTTTTTTTCCCATTAAATATGATGTTAGCTATGGGTTTTTCATACAAAACACGTATTACATTAAGGTAAGATCATTCTATACCGAATACATTCAAAACATTATTATGAAGTAATAGTGAATTTAATAAAAGATTTTCTACAACTACTGAGATGATCATAAATAGGATTTTTATTCTTAATCCTATTTATGTGTCGTTTTACATTTATTGATTTGCATATATTAATCCATGCAAATCAATAAATGTAAAACGACACATAAATAGGATTAAGAATAAAAATGCATCCCTGGAATGAAACCAACTAGATAATGGTATGTGGTCTTTTTTATTTATTGTTGGATTGATCCACAAGAATTTGCTGAGGGTTTTTGCATCTATGTTCAGTGCAGGTATTAATCTTTAGTTTTCTTTTTATTGTTGTCTCATCAAGAAATGTATGCATCACTTCCATTTGGAAAGCAACATTCTAAATACTTTTCAATATAAACACATTCTAATAAATAATAATTAAGATTTATAACTTTGTAATTAAAAATACATGAAGTTTTGTTTAACTTATCACTGATGATTTATTTATGCATAAATATAAAATTTAAGGAAGGCAATAAATTATTCCATCTTTCTATCATGATCCATAAGAAAAATTTAGCTAGTAAATAATATTTGATCGAAGAAGGTACATACTGAAAATTAAGGGAAAAATATAAGGGAAAGAAAATAAAAGACTATGTATAACTTTTAAACAAATAGAAAAAAAGGTAATACAATCTATAATTACAAAACAAGACAATAACAACAATGTTAAAATTATGAGGAGAGAGAAGGGTGAATAGGGAAAGGTTGATTAATGCGTATTATAACTTCTGTTCTAGTGTGCTATTGTAAGTGTGTTTATTGTACATAAAATAATCTGCTGTATATTTCAAAAAAATTAGAAAAAAAATCTGATAATTTTTACCACAAAGAAATGAAAAAACAATGTTTGAGGAGATAGATATATTAACCAGATTTATGTACTACACAATGTATACACATTGAAACATCACAGGGTACCTAATAAATACATATAGTTTATATATTTTCACTTTTCAGCTAAAAATTTTAAACATTAAAAATTTATGTGAAGCAACACTCAAAAATCCTATCTTTAAGTTGATAGATGTAAAGCAAATACATTCCTACATGTGCTTGGTCTAAATTTTACAATCAAAAGACAATTATTTTTACATTTTACTGAAGAATATTTACACTGTTTATGGTTACAATAGCTCATATCAATATCTTTTTTTAAAAGAGAGAGAGAGAGAGAGAGAGAGAGAGAGAGAGAGAGAGAATTTATTTTTTTAATATTTATTTTTTAGCTCTTGGCGGACACAACATCTTTGTTTGTATGTGGTGCTGAGGATCGAACCTGGGCCGCACGCATGCCAGGCGAGTGCCCTACCACTTGAGCTACATCCCCAGCCCAATTAATATCTTAATAATAAGAATTTGGGTTATGGGGCAAGGTGGCACATAACTATAATCCCAGTAACTCAGGAGGCTGAGGCAGGAGGATCACAAATTCTGTGGCTAGTCTCAGCAACCTACTGAGGCCCTAAGAAAATTACTGAGACCCTATCTCCAAAATAAAAATATACTGGGGATGTAGCAAAGTGTCTTTGTGTTCAATCTCCTGTATAAAAAACAATAATTCAGGAAGTCTAACAATAATGAAATTAATTATAAATAAAGATCACGTACATGCATTTTAAAATATGAATTATCATAGTTTAAAAATCACCTCAAACTGATATATTATTCAATACTTTTAATAATATGTTCTCTAAAATAAATCCTGAAAAATAAGAGAAATAGATGAATTTACCATCATAGCAGTAGTTAAACATCTCTTAATAATTTCTAGAACATAGAAAAAAATTCAGATATATTTCAGAAATATCACTAATAAACTAGCAGGATATCATTACTGTGTTATAGAATGATTTTAAAAGTCACATTTTCAAGCATACAAAGAATGTTAAAAATAAAATAAAATAAAATGAAAGGACCTTTTTATATACCATTTAACATGAGTACATATTTGGGGATGTTAGAGATTTCAAAATACATATTGTGGGATATTAGAGATTTAAAAATAATAAATTATGTGAATTATTAAACAAAGAAAACTGGAAAATATTTTTATCAAATATTGAGAAAAACACAATAAATCAATGGTTTCAATATATATGCAAATTCATTTATATATACAGGTATATAATATGATGATATATACAATTACATATATATCATATATAGTTTTTATATATCAATCATATCTCAATAATGTGGTTTACTGAAAGTTAAATATCAAAAGCAGTTGAAGATGTTTTTCAATTGAAATTTGTAGCCATAGTTGCATTACTACAAAAGGAAATGGAAAATCTAAAAATTAGTGAGATGAACTATTAAATGGGAAAAAAATTAACAAAACAGAAATATAATAATTCCCCAAATTTAAATACAGTATACAAACATAAAAGCAGAAAACAAGGAAATATATAACATGCAAGAACATTTCCAAAGCTAAAGATAATTCTTTAGAATGTCAAAAATTTTCAAAAAAGAGAATAAACCTATAGTTAGTGAGACAAATCAAGAAAGTAATCTATGTCAAGTAAATAAATGAGAATATAAATGTGCCTGTGCACCAAAGCGAAAATGTGCCGGATGTGTTGGTACATGCCTATCATGACAGTGGCTTTAGAGGCTGAGGCAGGAGGCTTGCATATTCAAGGTCAGCCTCAGCAACTAAGCAAGGCCCTAAGCAGCTTAGGAAGACCCTGTCTCAAAATATAAAGGGCTGGGAGTTTTGCTCAGCACCAATGGATTCAACCTCTAGTATTAGAGAGAGAGAGAGAGAGAAAGAAAGTCATATAATGAATCATATCAAAAATTTTATGGTTTAGACATAACAAAGTTATCAAAATATTAAAAGATATAATTTAATTATAAATAATTTCAAGAATTGGAAAAATAACCAACATTAAATTCTAACACTTAAGGAAATTATTTCACTTTTATTAGATTTTTGCAAAAAAAAATGAATAGTTCCCAATTTATTATATGATGCTAGAATTATGTTGACATTACAAAGTGAGAACATTATGAGAAGTTAAAGTTATAAATCAGTCCCATTCATTAGCATAGGTATAATAAAATAATATAATGCTCAAACCAAAAATTATACGCAAAAAATTATATAATGAGAAAGCTGTGTTTGTTTATTCTAACAATCTAAATGTAGTTTAACATCAATAGATAATTGCTGTCTTTTAGCTCTACTATCACTAATAAAGATTTGATGTCAACCTAACTTTTACTTTTTTTTGTTGTTTTCTTACTGTTACGATTTGTGTGTGTGTGTTTCCAAATAAAGTTCATAATAGATAATGCAGAAATATTCAGAGATAAAATGGTCAGACTATGACCTAAACATTTGATAGATTAAAATTTGAATAGAAAGTACTGGGTGATAACTGTAGGCAGGTAGAGCATTTCTGGAAGAAGTTGGTCACTGGAGGGATTATATATCTTTTTAGCCCTTGAGGATTATATATCTTTTCCCTAGTTCCTTGTGTTCTCTCTGTGTTTCCTGGATGCCATAAATTGAGAAGCTTTCTTCCACCATGTTCTCTGCCATGATGTTCCGCCTCACCTCAGGCCCAGAGCAATGAAGTTGGCTGACCATAAACTGAGACCTCTGAAATCATGGGCCTAAAATTAACTCTTATTCATCTAAATTTTTCTTGAAAATTATTTTTATACTAGTAACATAAAGCTTATATATTTATTACATTTTTCATCCCTGAAAATACTTGATTTGTTTCTTTTTATTTTCTTTGTCCTCATAGTCATCCCAGTGCGTCTATGTCATTTACTTACTTTTACTTAACTTGTTCAACTGTCAGCCTACATTGTTGACTCCTGGATGCACATCTTTTATCCAATATGCTCTCCTATATGAAACCCTCCTGTGCCTTTCACACCATCTGGAGTAGTGTGCTTAGCCCATAAGACCTTTCAAACACTTTTCCAGGCTACTACTTAGGCCCATTTCCTACCATACTCCCTTGGATGATTCAGCTCCAGCATACCACCTCATCACTACTCCCATCCTAGAGCTCTACTCTTGTTTAACTCTAACCCTTCCTCTTCTACCATCACCTTCCTCAGTGCCTATTTTTCTCATCATTCTCATGTCTATGCCATATTTTCCTCCTAGTTGTTATAATTATCTAACATTACAGGACTATTATTTTTATATTTTAGTTTTCTATCTTTGATATGAATTCCAGTATGGCAGATGATATTTTGTTGTTTATTTTTGTTTTCTCTTTTTTCCTTTTAAAATATGTGATATTGGCCAGGTTAGTGATACACTCCTGTAATTCCAGTGACTTGGGAGGTTGAGGCAGGAGGATCGCAAGTTCAAAGTCAGTCTCAACATCTTACCAAGATCCTAAGAAAATCTGTGACACCCTGTCTCAAAAAATAAAATTTACAAAAAATGGCTTCAGATGTAGCCCAGTGGCTCAGCACTCCTGAGTTCAATTATCTGTTCTAAAAAGAGAATAAATAAAATAAAATCCATGGTGGCAGAAATCATTGTTCAGAGTTAAGGGATATATATTTAATTTCTACTCCTTGCCAACTTCTGTGGCTTGTGATAATTGGAGAAAATTTCTTCAATTATTTGGGAATAATTTTCCCTTCCAATTGCTCTCTACTCTCTGTTTGAAATTATAATAGGGAATTTTAGTCAGCTTTCCATTACTATAAAAAAATATCTAATGTAATTAACTTATGAAGAAAACAAAATTTTATCAAATTTTCAGAAGTTCTGGTCCATTTTTGGATAGACATGTTGCTTTTAGGCCTCTCTTGATGGGGAAGCACATCATGTTAGTTACATATGGAGAGCAAAACTATTTCCCTTATTGATGCAACTAAAAGAGAGAGAAAGAGACTAGGGTTCCACAATTTCCTTTGAGCACATGCCCCAAATGACTGAAAATCCCCAACATACTCCACTTTATTTATTTATTTATTTTTTATTTTTTTGAGAGAGAGGGAGAGAGAGAGAGAGAGAATTTTAATATTTATTTTTTAGTTTTCGGCAGAAACAACATCTTTGTTTGTATGTGGTACTGAGAATTGAACCTGGGCCGCATGCATGCCAGGCGAGCCCGCTACCGCCTGAGCCACATGCCCAGCCCACATTCCACTTTTTAAAGGGTTCACCACTTCCAAAATTTCCACCCTGGGCCCCAAACATTTAACACATGGATCTTAGGGGACAGCCTAGATTCAAACTGCAGCACAGAAGGATGGCTTTTAAACCTGATTAACTCAAAATTAAGTTACCCTTTTGCATTTTCTATTCTGTGGCTTATCTGCTCATTTACTCTATTTTGTAATTCAGTGTTCAAATGTTAATCTCCACAATCTTCATTTAATTTTCTTTGACTTTATTTAAAGTGTAATAACTAAACAGAAAATCTTATAATAAAAATCAAGTCTTTCAATTCAAGACCAGTCTTATTTCCATATGTTTTAGTCAGCTTTTTCACTCCCAAGACTAAATGATCTGACCAGAACAATCTTAGAGGAGGGAAGGTTTATTTTGGAGATCACGGTTTAAGAAGTCTCAGTCCATAATTAGCTGCCTCCATTCCTGGGAGACTCAAGGTGAGACAGGACATCATACCAGAAGAGTGTGGCATAGGGAAGTAGCTCACATGATGATCAAAAAGCAGAGCGAGAAAGACTCCATTCTCCAGATAAGAAATATATACCTCATAGCCTCACCACCAATGAACTACTTCCTCCAGCCACATCCCATCTATCTCTAGTTACCACTTGGTTAGTCCCATAAGGTTATCAATTCACTGATTAGGTTAAGGGTCTCCTAATCCAATCATTTTTTCTCCAAATATCCTGCATTGTCTCACACATGAGATTTTGGGGGATACCTTACATCCAAACCATAACACCATGATTTTACAGATTTTTAATATTTACTGGGACAGATAAGTTATAGGAAAAATTTCCTTATATTATCACATTTCTTTTTCACTCAAAAGGAAAGCCAGTAATCAGTCTGTGTGTATAAGAAGAGATTTCAGCAGTGACCCCTGCAATTATTCCTAAGAGAGCTAAATAGTTGAGTTCTAATGTACACTTTACAAAAGGATTCCAAGACCGCCTTCATGAAGAGTTCCTGAAAGTATGTGTGACACGATCTTCATTTTTTCCCCCCAATTTCTTAGTTTATTATAATTTGGAGATATTAAAAGACAGAATTAAGGAAAACTTTCTAAATTACTCAAAACACTTGATTGTTGACATGTCCCAGACACATTTTCTGTGAAGTCAATTCTTTTTTCAGTATTGGGATTCAACCCAGGAGTGCTCTATCTTTGAGGGAAATTCCTAGCTTTGGTTTTTCTTTTTTCTTTTTTTAAATTTTGAAACAGGGTCTCACTAAGTGCTAAAGTTGACTTCAAACTTGTGTTCCTCCTGCCTCAGTCTCTCAAGTATCTGGCCATGTACTACTGTACCCGACTCTGTAGATCAATTTTTTATCTTCATTGAGAGTTGCATTATAAAATAATTTAAAATCTTATTAGTAGTTTGTGAATTCTTTCAGAAATAAGTCAAATAGATCAGCATGTACATTTACTTTTACCTATTTTTACCTTTCTCTGTGTCTGCAAGAAGCTAAAATTTTCTGCATAATTAAATACATTTTTCTTTTAGTCAGCTTCTTCACTGCTGTGACTAAAAGACTTGACAAGAACAATCTTAGAAATGGAAAAGTATTTGGGACTAACAGTGTCAGAGATTATAGTCCATAAACGGCCGGATTCATTCCTCAGGGCTTGATGTGAGGCAGAACATCACATCACGGTGGAAGAGTGTGGAGGAGGGAAGAAGTTCAAGATGTCACATCAGGAGGCAGAGACAGACTAAGTTCAGCTCGCCAAATATACACCCCAAAGGCACACTGCCAACAACCCACCTCCTCCAGCCACAACCTACCAGACTATAGTTACCACTCAATTAATCCCTTTCAGGAATTCAGTGATTTGGTTAAGACTCTCCTAACCCAATCATTTCATCTCTAAATCTTCTTGCATTGTCTCACACGGGAGCTTTTGGGGAACACCTCACATCCAAACCATAACAGTTTTCTACATTGCAGTATGTTCCTTCAAAATTACACAAACTGATTCTAAGTACTCCATTCAATAATATTTTTCCAATTTTCTCAGTCTTCTCATGGTTCCTCATATCTCTTGTACACTTTGAAATGCCAAATGCCAGGAAAAAAATAACCACTAGAAAATATAATTGCAGAATAAAATAGACATTATTATTACTGTATATATATATATATTATATATATATATATATATATGTATATAATATATATATATATATGACTGTGTGACCAATATGATTCTACAACCTGTACACTCAGAAAAATGAGAAATTATACCCCATCTGATTCAAATGTATGATATGTCAAGATCATTGTACTGTCATGTGTAACTAATTAAAACATATAAAAATAAAACAAAATAAAATGCAGCACACAAAAAAGAAAATATAATTTTAGCACCTATTAAATAAAAGTATATTAATTTTATTGAGTTATCCAATAACTATTTTTATGTATTTACTAACTGTTCAAGAAATTACGTATTTAACTGCTAAGAAGAGCAGTTCCTGTTCTAAAGAAATTGGTTACATAAAAGATGTGGCATGAAAGCAAGTAATTACAATAAAACTTGATAAGTGTTTCTGAGGGTAACCACCACATTAGAGCCACCCATCTAGTCTTAAAGAAATAATTAACAGTATCCATAAAGTAAAAAAGCAAAGATAAGCCAGGCCCAGTAATCTTAGTGACTAGGGAGGCTGACGCAGGAGAATCAAGAGTTCAAATCCAGCCTCCACAACAAGGCACTTAGCAACCCAGAGAGAGCCTATCTGTAAATAAAATACAAAAAAGGGCTGAGAATGTGGCCTAGTGGTAAAGATAAAAATTGAAATAGAGAAGATTTTTTCCAAGCAAAAAGAAATTTCAAGTGGAAGAGATTGTTATACACAAATGAAGGTTGATGAGAGAGGCTGTTTTATTTGTGTAATTACAAGTTGGTAAATGACCTAAGAAGTAGAACAGAAATATTAATGACAGATAAAGTTGAAGATACATGAACAGGCAAAAAAAATGAAGAATATTTGCATCATTTAATGATTCAAACCTCAAAAGCAATGCAAAGTCTTTAAGGATTTTCAGCTTTTGGGGTTACACAATCCAAATTGAGACATTCAAAATCAATTCAGCTTGAGACAAAAAGAGACCAGATAAGAGGGTCTTGGCAAAATTAAGGACACATATGAATATGGACTAAAATAATTCAATCAAAATGACAGAAGAAACCACAGACAGATTTAAGCAGTTTAAATAAACAGAATGATGAAGACTTCACAAATAATCAGCACTAAAGTTCAAGAATTTGGATAAATCTTTTTAGTACACTACATCAGCTAGAGTCAGGTATAGACAAGAGCAAAGCCTGAAACAGGTGTTAGAATTACTGTGCAGCGCATCAAAGAGGCAAGGTGGTACTTCTTTTTGACTAAGATGAGAACATGACAAAAAAGAACAAGTACAAAAGTGCAAAATATAGTTAATCACCCAAATGTCAGTCCTAAAGAAAGGCTACCATTCAGATGCCTGACATGACAGGAAGAGAGCCTTGTTTGTCAAAGTCTTATTGTTCCCATGAGACACTCTCAGGCAGTTACCAAAACCTATTGCAGTGGTTGGCCTTGAATTCTCCCTAATGGATGCCATTCAGTTACCGTTCTCTGATCGTTCTGACAGAAAATTGAAGTCTGAAGAGACCTTGTTTGTTTGTCCTTTAATATCCAGGGGGAGCAGCACGCTTCATGTTCCATCTGTGAATCATCCTTATTTTAATCAGTATCTCTTACATAAGCTAAAAGAGAAATTGATTGAAGCTGTTACTTGCTGGCAAAGGGAAATTTTTTTTTATTTGCAAAAACCTCAGGAGAAAAATATGCCTTCTCTATGGGCACAAGCACAGCAGTTACCTTCCACATATCTACATATTGTCTTATTGCTTGGAATAGTTTACTTCGCAAAGTGATGCAATTCAAATGTTACTTGGGGAAATTTGAAGTTATCCCTGCTCTGATTATAAAATGGCATAAATACCTCTCTCTCTGTGTCAGTGACATGATGTCTTCTTTGCTACTTGATAAGCAAGAAGGTACTAAATCTCTATTTGTAATTGTTTAGTCTCTTTAGCCAAACATGGATGATTTAGCATTCTGGAATCATGGGTAAGGTGAATTTTCGTATTGGACAATAGATCTACCTTGACTTTTCATAACCAACTGAGCAAAGAATCAAGCAGATGACACTTTTATAATAAATGTTTTGTAATAAAAATAAGAACAAATGTCTTTTAGTTTTTGAATTTGAAATTAGGATATTGATCCACAATGTGACAAATCACTAGCCAGTTCTCTGTTATTAAAACCCAGAAGGAGAAGCACAGCACTGGAATAATGCAATAGCAAAGTAAGCAATGGAGTAAACCTTGTAAATTGCATGCAGGCTGCTATCCACAAAAATCTGTTATGTAGAGAGAAAACACGACCTCTCCAACTTGCAGCATTTCAGCCTTAAGTGAACCAAACCAAAAACTTGAGAAATCATGAAATGTGTTTCTAAGAGAACAAGGAAAGAATATTGCTACACAGGTCTCAAATGATTTTGGGAATAGGGAGTTGAGAAGTGTTTGATTTTTCATGAGGCATTTCACAATTTAAAAAACTCAATTTTTTTCTTTTTCATTTAGATTTTACTTGTTCAGGTTTCTATTAGAATACTTGTCTACTGTTTAATTCTGAAGAATGACAATACCTATGGTCTCACTGTACCTAGAAAGCCTGTTAATAATTTCCTTTAAGAAATTAAAATTATTTCCAATACTGTCCGAAACAGCAGTGTTGTATAATATACAAGGAATGAGCTCTATATGTAATCATCTTATTATGAGTATGCCAGTTATTATCATAAATACACTGAGAAAGAAATAGGAAAGGAAGTAGAAATAATAAGTTTATTAAAGTTGTAATATATAAGAAAAGTATATAAAACAATTTTCAGTTCTCAGTGGACACAACATCTTTGTTTGTATGTGGTGCTGAGGATCGAACCCAGGCCGCATGCATGCCAGGCAAGCGCGCTATTGCTTGAGCCACATCTCCAGCCCCAGTGTCTACTATTTTTAAACAATCTCCTCCTTGGGAATATTTAGAGCAAGAATCTAGATGAAAAATCTAGATGAAGAATCTAAATGAAGAACCTGGTCTCTTGTCTAAGTTCTACAATGATTATAAAGTATATTTCTGTCATTTAGTTCTGTATCTAGTTTCCTCATCTCATAAAGAAAAAGTTTCAATCAAATAAATACATAAATGTCTTCTAGCTCTTTATTTTCTATCCTCCAAAATGTCCTCTGTTGCTTGCAGCAAATCAGCTTTCAGGGGCCATAGCAAATTTTTAGAAATATATAGCATGTTCCTAAATAGCAAAGGAAGAATATTATTGTACAGGTCACAGGTTTTACTGGGAATAGAGGAATTTTTAAAAACTCCATCTTTGTGCTATGAGACTGTTTCAATGTAACATACCTAAGTTGACATACAGAAAGTATCAAATAAGTGGTCAATGTGAGCTTGCAGCTTTTGAAGGTACCTGAGGGATGAAATTCAAAAGGCTTAGTCTTTTCTGATAACTTCTGTATTCATCTTAGGAGTTTGATTACTAGTTTAGTTCATTTGATGCATTTGCCTTCATGCCAGAAATGCATGCAATGCATTCATAACTTTTATCATATAGAAAAGTAAACTATTTCAATTTCTTTTTTAATAATTGGAAAAAGCTAGGCTTTCTCTATTTTAAAAAATACATTTTTTAATCTTTAATTATTTTTATGTGGTGCTGAGGATCGAACCCAGTGCCTCACATGTACAAGGCGAGTGCTCTGCAACTGAGCCACAACCCCACCCCTATTTCAATTTCTAATTACAACAATCAATATAAATTTATAATTTATAGAATAAAAAAGAACAAACTGGAACATAATAAGCTGAACCAAGTGATAACAAGATCCTCACTAGCCAACATATGCTAGGTATCAGCATCTGCTGCAGTAGGCTTTTTCTGCTAGGCCTAAAAGATGGGGTATTGCCCTGAATATATAGCCCTGGAGCCCAAAAATTGTGGGGAACATCTCTAAAAATATTCTCAGTATATTATGCAAGAAAAATTTTTATTTTCTAGAATATTTTCACATGAATCTCAATTGCTGCTACTTATAAACTCCATCCTTTTCCTCCTCACTTTAACAAATGCTCTGCATGGGCTCCTGATCCTATTGCTCTACTTGAATGAATTAAGTAGAATTAAAGATCCTCTGTGTGTCTCCTTTCCTTTTAGAGTCATAGCCTGCACTTTCTGATGTTTAATATCTAAAAAAAAAATTATCTCATACATTTTGCGTAGTTTTTAAAATATTTACTGTGAAAGGATAAATCAGTGTCAGTTAATGTATGTTGCCAGAAGGTGAACACTGTGTTATAATATTTAACTATCTTTAAAGTTCAAATAAGACATTTATAATATTTTGATTTTCCATTGGATATATTTCTTTTTATTGTCACTTTCTAAGTGACTTTTATTATCCAGCTCTTCAGGATAAATTTTTATTTGTAGCAAGGCATTTTAACATAATGTATTTGAGGACAATTGTTATCACTAGATCATATTAACTTCCTCTGGATTTCTGAGGGACAAGACAGATGGCCTTAAATCAATTGAATTGCCATGTCTTTGAGTTTTGTCCTCTCATTCTAAAAGAAAATAATGAGAAACCACATAAGTTATTAATTCTTTTTTTTTTTCAGAAGATATGTGCTGACTACTATAATAACTGAATAGAGTAATGTGAGTAAGACAGACCTGGACTGTATTATCAACAAGCTAACATTCTAGTGAAAACAAAAGAAAGAAAAATTAAAAATGAGTTAACAGAATCACTGTATTTTGTTTGTTTGTTTTTTGTTTCTGTTTTTGTTTCTGATTTTGAGATGTAGTTTTGCTACAATTCACGCTGTCTTGAAATTCTGATCCTTATGTCTCAACCTCCCAAGTAGCTGGGATACAAGGTAAGTGCCTCCACACAGCCGAGGTCACCTTAAACTCATGAAACATGATTAAAACACATGAAAATTAAGAAGGATAATAAATGAGAATACTGGGGTCAATTGGTTCTGCTTCAGAGAGTGTCACCCAGAAGGCCTCATTTGACAAAGTGATATTTGAGCTGATGACTGAAAGATGAGAAGAACCCAGACATGAGAATATCAGACAAATGTGACTGCAAGTTAAAGATAGAACAAGGAAAAAAAAATCTGAGAAACAGCAAAAGCCATGAAGTTAGTCATTTCTGTAAGATCAAAGGAAAATACATCAATAAGATTATTTTGAAACATTCTGAATATTGGACTAATATAAAAATAATTATCACCCATTTTAGTTTTCTTTCCACATAATTAGTGAAAACAAAATTAGTCCCAACTGCTAGACTTCAAGGTTTTTATAATGTAATAAAAATGATAAACATTTATAGTTTTACTTGTTGAGACCTTTAAGGCTTCCCACTAATTTCTATGCCATATATAGAAAAAAAAGAATAAGCCATCTCTGGCTTAAATAAGGTCACGTTATATTGCACTACTGGCAACATGTGAAACCACTCCAATCACAGCATCTAGTGTTTTCAATTATTTTATTGATGACTATTTTAATATGATTGTAATGTTTCTCCAAAAGATTTTAAAACATTGAAGTCAGGGATAGAATTATCTCTTTTCCCTCTGTAGAGATCATTAGCATTAATGGAGAACCTTAACAATATCAACAACTTAAACTGTAAATGTGCTATTTAATATTTTCTCATCATGAAGTTTGGATCAGTGTTGTATTTTTACAATGTTCAATCCTTATATTTATATCCTACTCCTGTGTTTTTCCTATCAACTCATTTTTTGCTTACTATAAACTTAAATACTTTATTAAACTATTTTGGATTTCTACATAGAATTACAATTCATTTTACCCCTCTTTAAGGCCATATTCATTTCACATTCTTTTTCAAAATTTCAATTCAATGACTAAATAAATAATTTAAAAAATCAAATTTTTAAATTGAAGCATCTTGGAAAATCTATTCCAATTCTGTACAGATGTGGTTGTCCAGAGTTAGAACTTTTGAGTCACAATTTTTTATTCACCTTTTTAAAGTAGTAAACCATATAATGCCTAACATAATATATGGTTTTATTTAATGTTAATAGGATAGTAGGGGATATTGTCATCCAAAAATTTTATCTCCAGCTAAGCATCAAGAAAAAAAATCTAAAGCGGATGCACTAAACCCTTAAAAATGTAGTTTTCCTAGGAACATTATTCATTTAACTTAGCAGTCTTGTGAAATTTTAACTTTAGTGAATTTCTTTTATATTTTTCGTATTTGTTCCTGCATTTCTTCTGTGAGATGTTAAACCTTAGGTTAGGATTTAGATAACACAATCAATAAATAACAAGTTTATACATCATTAGGAACTTTTTGACTTAAATCTCAAAAGGTTATATATCTGTACAAAGATTATTCTCATGTGTGAACATGTATACCCAGATTTTAAACAACTCTTAATAATTTGTCAGAGCCTCCCAAAATACTTATAAACTTGTAAAATTTGATGATGCATGTTTAAAACCCAAACATTTGAAAACTAGATCAGAATTCACTGCTCCATGTTTAAATTTAAAATATATTCAGGCAGGGCTGTAGCCTCATGGTTGTTAGTGTGTTAAATAAGGGACAGGGTTGTGTTTGCTCCAAGAATTGCCTCATTGCTTGGGTAAATGTACCAGTTTGTGGTCTTGATCTCTGCACTACTAATTGGTGTCTTAGTCAATTCAGAATATTATAAAAAAATATCATAGATTGGAGTGATTTTTTACCATAAAAAATCATTTCTTAGAATTCTGGAGGTTGAGAAGTCCAAAACAGAGGTATAGACAGATCCATGTCTTTCAGCTATTCTACTAGCACTATATATACATAAAGAATGGTATTGGGCATACCAGGAAAAGAACAGTGATCAAAGCAGACTGGATTATTGCTTTTAAAAACTGTTATGGTGATAAAAGAAAGACAGATATGAAGACAAACTCAATAAACTTATCAAATATGCTGATTAAGAATTAAAGGCATTATGTGGCAACATTGGAGGGAGCATTACTCAGAAAAGTGATATGAGGTTGGACAGAAGTACCTTCAAAAGAAGATCTAAAATTGTTGCAAAAAATGCAGTGTGTGTGTATACATATATATAATAAGTAATATGTAATATATATAATGAGGCATATACAATATATACTAGTATCTATATTCATAGTGTACACACACACACACACACACGCACACAAAAGAATATTATTCAGTGTTAAAAAAAAAAGGAAATACTGTCCTTTGTGATAACATGGATGAATCTGGAAGATGTTAAGTAAGTCATACACAGAAATACTGAATGATTTTGCTTATGTGTGAGTGAGAAACCTAAAGTAGAAGCAAAGAACAGAATGGTAGATACTAGGGGCTGGACTAGGGTAGAGGTGGGGATGTTGGTCAAAGGATACAAAATTTCAGTTAAGTAATAGAACAGGATCAAGGGACCTATATTTATTAGAATGGCTATTGTTAATAACTCTGCATTGTATTCGTCTTTTTTAAACTTATTTTTGGTTCTCGGGACTAAACTCAGGGATGCTTTACCACTGAGTTACATCCCCAGCACTCTTTATTTTTTTATTGTGTTTTGAGATATGTTCTCACTAAATTTCACAGAGCCTATCTAAATTTTCTGAGGCTGGACTCAAACTTGTGATCCTCTTGCCTCATCCTGCTGAGCCACTGGGATTACAGGTGTGGACCATCATGTGTGGCTGTATTGTATTCTTCTAATTAAAAAAAATATATATCTGGGAAGGGAAAAGCTACAGGAAGAAATAAGAAAACATTTTGTTTCAAACAGAATACTGTTATATAAAAAATCTTAAGTAAAATCTAGTTTAGGTAGCATGTAATGCTTCTCAACATCCATGGATTTTTTAGTGATGTAAAAGTAAAATTTGCTTTGCATAAGTGGTGCTGTCTCTAGAACAATGTAATTAATTTTCTAAGAAGTATTCAAAGACGGACAAGGCATAACTAAATGCTCATTCTCACTAAATCCAGTTAATAACTTTTAAAAGTATATGAGACCTATACATGAGACCTTCAATAGTTTAGAATTTAATGTTATTAGGACACAATGAAGTTGTAACCAAAAATCCGTTATTCAAAACCCCAAATCTAGTCCTTTCTAAATAAAGATGGAATATTGATCTATTTTCCTATGGGACCAATGAATGGCTTAAATATAACAATATGTACAGTTAAAACCAGGGTATTACTGTATTTATTCTTTTCTTTTTTACTTTTTTAACTTTTCTGACTTAATAGTTTATTTCAAATTGTAACATCTGCAAAGTGCATGTATGTTTTTATGCTTCTCATGTGAGTATACCATGATAGCAATAAGATTAATAGTGAATATGTATTCTGCTTATCATAAAGCCATATTAAGTTGACAGCTGAGAATAAGGTGAATTAATTCATAACCATCAAACCAGGACAACGTTTCTTGTTGCAAAGCAATGGATATTTTATAGTAAGAAAGGTAATAAGAAAGTCAAAGAATATGAATTAGGTTAATTTATTTTAAAAATTTCAGGAAATGCAAATACAGAGTAAGTTTGCTGCAAATAGCTAAGATCCTTTAAACAGCCAAAGACTGGAAAGAGTTGAGTTCAAATGTCTTAATCCCAGTTAAACCTCAAATTTATTGAGTGAACTCTAACACCCCATCACTAATTGCAACATGAAGATAATAATTCTACAATACTCTCTGAAGTTGATTGTTCTGTAAAATAATTTTCCTACAAATATAAAGTAATAACATATTAAAACTGTTTACTTTAATAATCCATTATGGAATATTTAAATTCAGATAACTTTTGAAGTATTATACTTCTCTATAAAGTCACACAAGAAACAATGAAATGCTAACTAGTTAAGATATGACATAATTATTTTTTCTGAATTTAAATTTATTTTCTTATTTTTTTAAATTTTTCTTATTGTTATAACTTGTACAATTACATAGACATAGATTTTTGTCATATGATTTAAATTCACTTTTGTTCTATTCTGTAAGCACAATAAATTTTTCTTTCAATATCAATTTATATATTTAATTCTCGAAAACATTTTAGTATAAAAATTTCATATATATGTATATAAAGGTAGACATAGAAATACAATGAATCTCAGCGTATCCTTCACTCAAAATAAAAAAAATTTCTGGTTATTTATATAATTCATTTTTTTCTTCTTTCAATGGATTATATAATAAATTTAAGCCATGATATTATTTTTTTTATAGTTCAATATTTATATGTTTCAATAGATATCCTAAAATATATCTTTAAGTACTCAATACATATACTCAATACACAATCATAATACCATTATCATAAATGAAATATGAATATGTGCCCAATAAAATCAAACTTCTAGTCAGTGTAGAAAGATACTTTCAGTGCTAATTATATTTAAAAAGTCAAGTAGCAAAGTATTGTCCAATGGAGAGAAAATAGTTGTCTGAATAACTATCTTTAAGTTTACACACATGGAGGCAAGGGCATCTCTACCATGAATACTACTTAAATGAAATGTATTGCAGCTATATGATGGTTCCAGAGATAAACTCATGTGTCTCATAAAATGTCAAATATTATTTTGGTACTATAATTCTCTTTCTCTTCCCCACTTAATTTATGATGGGAATTTATGTAGATAAAATTGTTTTTATAACAAATGAATAAGTTGGACCCTTTAAGGATACGTTCATTGCTTAAGCATTTTTAAATAACATACTTCCCACTATTTGGTATCCACTTAGTAAAGTCTAGTCAAGTGATTCTCACATGAAAACAAAATTACCAATACTTTGTCATCTCTCAAGACTAGGAGCTAAACATTAGTAGATATTTAGAGACTAAACATTAGTCTACTGAAATATTCATATAGGGAATAATGATTCTGAAGTGATAAGTCCAGTCAAGTGCCTTCTAGGATTGGTACAAATACAAAATTTTCACCTATATGTATACAAATTCTCTTTGAGCATTTCATCTCACAGGAGTCACCACAAATTTTCTTAACAATATTCCTTCACAGATGCTGACTTCACAGATGCAATGTCATCACCCACTCCAACCTTCTCCTAGAGTACATTTCTGCACTTCAGAGGCTGTATGCTAGAATGCTCATGATTCAGTTTATAGATATGCTTGAACTTTTACCTTTCCAAAGTAACTGCAGGATATTTAAAAAGCAGAAATATAATATTGCAAGGTGGAAGCTGGCCTAACATCTGCTACTACAACTATTTCCTCTGGCAAGTGATTGACAGCATTTGTCTCCCTTTTCCCTTCCTTGGTCCTGATGAGCAACTGTATCAAAGGTCTTGGTGCCCATTCCCTGGCATTAAGGGCATCAAGAGGCACACTGTGGAATGTTAATTTTGCTGCTGCATATTGGGGCAGAAAAGTCATAACTCTGGACTAGCACAATAATTTATCCATTTTAGCACAAGGCTTCCTGCTAATGGCAGGAGAAACGTATGGCTATGGTGATAACTTCTTAATTCTATATAGCCTTCTGGTCGTTTTAGAGACAGCCACAATCTTAGTAGCACAGAGTTTCAATGAAACTTGGGTCATCTTTTTTGAAGATCAGTTTATAGTGTGGTTCTTCAGTTCTCCCCACTGTGCCTTACAAACTGCAAAGCCCTTAAAATAAATCACATTTTGCTCAAAATAATGGGAGTGGATTTTCTATTAATATATTTAACTGATACTTCTCTCATCATCACACTAACCCCTGGCCATCAGCATTCTACTGTTTCTGTGAAATTTGACAAGTTTTTATAGGCTAAGTGGAATCATGCAGTATTAATGTTTCTGTAAATAGTCCATTTAATGTATCATAAAGGCAAGTTCATGCCTATGAACTTGTTTGTTGTGTATGGCAGAACTTCCTTCTTTTTAAAATATGAATAGTATTCTGTTGTGTATACATATTACATTTTCTTAATCTATTCATCTATTAAGGGACATTTAACTGGAGTTCACATCTTGGCAATTGCAAATAATCTTACAAATACTATAAGTTTTTTTTCATAGAGTTTTCTTAGTGAAAAGCAAATCCTTGAGCCAGGTGTGGTGATGCATGCCTGTAATCCCAGTGGCTTGGGAGGCTTGAGGCAGGAGAATCATGAGTTCAAAGCCAGACTCAACTCAGAGAGACACTGTCTCTAAACAAATTACAAAAAGGGCTGAGGATGTGGGTCAGTGGTTGAGTGCCCCTGAGTTCAAAACAAAAATTAAATCCTTGGGTAACATAGAATAACAGTAAATGTTGTATTTTCACATGGAAAAAAGCTTGAAATATGTTTATTATTGAGCTCTGATGTTACATTTCATTTATAATTCATCATTTAAAATAAATTTTATACTTACAGTATTTTGCTGAAATAGGAAAACAAGAAAATGGAACATATTTTATACTAAGTTGATTTAAATAATCTATAGTTTTTAAAAATGACAAAAAAATTTGCAATATAAAAATATTAGTAATCTTTTTAAATTAAATAGAAAATGAACTATTCACAATTTTGTATGTTGATAGCATTTCCATGGAAAGTTTATTTAACTACTGAAAGTTAATACCATATCACAATATTAATCCATATTCTAAACAATATAAAACGCCCATTATCTTTTTAACTGAAAATGCCTATTTTTAGTTTTGTATATTACTGTTCAATCTGAATGTATAAACTTGCTCAGTTAAAGGCATTTGAACTCATATTGTTCATGCCTGTTTTGTTTTGATTACTTTTTCTTTGATAATACATGATTAAATATAACTGTTATAATATACTTTGAATTATCACAAAGTTTAATGTGTGACCAATGACATCTCATGTGTACAATAGTTTGATAAACTGTTCTGTTTTCTAGTTGTAAACTCAATTCTAAAAATGGACACATGTGCAATTTTATGAGTTTTTATTTCTTTGTGTTGACTTGGATTCTATTTTTCTTTTAACTTGAATTTCTGAGAATAGAATTCCTGGGTCAAAAATAAGGATACCTACAGCCTTACAGTATAAAGATGTACCAATTTAAACATTGCATGGCAATGTTTGGAGTTAGTATTCTCTTCTCTAATTTAGTGAACAAAGAAATGGATATAATCTTCTTTTTTCACCTCTTAAAGTATTCCTTCTTTAGCCAAATACTGTATTCTAATATCTATAATTTTCTTAGAAGTATGATGGTGTTAGAATTTGCATTTATGTAGCATGATAGCATGGATTTAATAAAGCAGTATTCCCATTGTGTGATTGAAAATGTTTACCCTGTAAATTTACATGTTCTTTACAAAAAATATGTAAGTCAGTACAGTGGAAAGCTAATGAAGAATGCCAAAACCTTGACCACGTGTACTTAGAACAAAAATCCTGGGAAAACTGAGCATATGTTGAATAGGTCAGCATATTGAGAATGAAGGTACATACTGAAGTTATTCCATGATTGCTGGACAATATTTTACTTCCATGAAAACATGCAGGGAGCTTAGAAAGCTAAATTGTTTTAATGGGCAGAAAAAAAGAAAATGTTGTAATAATTCTTTATAAATGTTTATGATAATAATTATCCTTCAAACATACTATTATATCTTATCCTATAAAAATCTATAAACATATTAAGAGGACAATAGAATTTTGAGCATTAAGCAGCATGAGGTTTATTAAGAATAGACATGCCACAGAAGCTTAACAGCTTCTTTTGATTCATTGTTAATTACAAAATCAAAGCATGCTGTGAATAGGTTCTACCTTCAATATTTGGACTCTTGTAAGTATTTTGGATCACTGTTGTTAAAGTATACTTTTCCATTGTTACTGCTAATACAATATTGGTGTGCAGTATGTTTGAAGATATATATTGTTATTAAACTATTCTATTGAGGCTGAGGTGGTTAACCAATCTTTTGTGATATGCGCCAGCAATTTGGTTAAGATAAAAATTAACACTTTTTCAAGTCCATTGTAAGGTTTTTACCAATTAGATTATTGTATAACATCAATTTATATTCTCCTTTATTTTAATTAAATTAATATGTGTGAAAAATAATTTTATTTAAATAATTGAATTTTTTAATTAAAATAGGTAATATCTAAACAGGAATGTACATATAAGGAAAATAAATATACACATCACAGTGCCCTAAATTACTAACTAATGGAGAAGGAAGACAGAATAAAAATATTTTTTGATATCATATTTGCAGACAAATTATTTTAAAAATAAATAAAATTTAAATATGATCCCAGCAAGTGAATATATGCTAATTTTGACAAGCAAGCTAAATCTTATTTGGCTATATTTATAGTGTGGTTTGGGGGAAGTTCTTACTGTCATTCCAATGTTCTGCATATCATTGTTTTAAATTCTGTTTCTGAAGCAATAATACTGATAGAATTACAATAAAAATTAGACTTGATAAGTTTATACATTATATTTACAATATGAAGTTGAAACATAAAACTCTCTAATTAAATAGACAATAAACTCTACATCAAATTATTTCACCTCCTCAAAATTTTCCAGTGGTGTCCTCTACTTGGGCCACAACACTTTTAATATTTGGCCTCAGTTATTCTCTAAACTCATTTCATACCACTCTCCATATAGGAAGGCTAACTCCACTCTTGGTCCTCTGACTTGCAAATTCGTAAGTCTGTTGAGATGATTTTTTCCTCTTAGGGTGTTTTCCTACGTTCTTCGGTTTCCAATTTTTCTTCACCCACTTGCATTTGTATCATTTCACCAAAGTCTCAGCTAATATGTTTCCTCCATTCAAACCTCTTCCCTGGGCATCTATTCTATAATGCCTTCATTACCTGTCACTCTTTATTCCCTTCAGTACATAGTAAGTTACCTTAATGAGTGAATAAATGAGTTTCAGTTCCTCAGCTGTAAAATGAATATGGTAGAAGAGGTGATTTCTGGAGTTCCTGTTATTCATCCCTTATTATAAAAATAAAATAGCTAGCATTCACTCAGTATCCCTCACATGTAAACATTTTCATGCTTAACACAACAAACTTCCAAGTAATTTTTAATGTCTCCATTTATGAATGAATAAACTAAGGATCAAATGGCTGACATACATGGATCTTAACGATAAATAAAATAATTGAAATTCAAATTCAGGTAAACTAATCTGCAAAGCTGATAAAGTATATGCTACCAAAGAGTTTTTAAAAAGTCTTGTTTCAAAAGACTCATGCCGAAGCTGATATGGGAAAGGCTGTTGTAATGAAGTGAGGATGTCTACAATGGCAATAGGAAGGGAAATGTATAATGTCATCTCTGTAAGTTACTTCCTTCCTTCATCAGAGGAAACACCTAGAAGCACCTCTGAAGACCAGTGTGCTTAATACTACCCATCAAATATTGAACACAAAATATTGATGATCAACTACTTCTCGTAGCCTTTACCTAGCTCATCACATGATTTGCTGAGAACAGCCCCAAAATGTAAGTATCTGGAAATAAATAGATAGATAGATAGATAGATTTTAAATAGTATCCAAATAGCCAGGATAGTAAAATATATACAAGGATTAAAAAATTCAATCATTTATAAAATTTATTTTAAAAATAATTGATTGTTCTATATAGTCATACACTACAAATAAAATTTAATAACCTTCCTAAATGTAATTAAAATCTAATTATAAAACCATATGTGCAGCTATCAAGAGTACAAACAAGAATAAGTGTTGGCGAGGATGTAGGGAAAAAGGTACACTCATACAATGCTGCAGATAGGTGGAGCCAATATGGGAAAGCAGTGTGGAGATTCCTTCTAAATCTGGGAATGGAATCACCATTTGAGCCAGCTATCTTACTCTTTGGTATAAACCCAAAGGACTTAAAAACAGCATACTACAGGGACACAGCTACATCAATATTTACAGCAACACAACTTACAGTAACTAAACTATGGAACCTACCTAGATGCCATTCAGTAGATGAATGAAAGGAAATATGGTATAGAAACACAATGAAATATTAATCAGTATTAAAAGAGAATGAACTCATGGCACTTGCAGATAAATGGATGGAGTTAGAGAATAT